>NC_050194.1:2125535-2190535 GCF_008315115.2 Sander lucioperca | reverse complement strand
TTGCTGTTAACAGAACACGAGTCAACTGCCCGTGCTCGCCCACTTGTGTTGCGTTGGTTTTAAAACAAACGACCCTGCTGGAGGCAAGCTGCTTCTCATGACAAAGATGAATAAAGTAAAAACCCTCAACAGTAAAGCTTTGGTTTCTAGAAATGGCATTATTGTTGATTAAGCATGCAGTAAGGTTCAAGTGCTGCTGCTTTTCTTTACAGTAATGTTAATTTTGCTTGATGGCTTTAGTAACTTCACACTTTAGGGATCAAATGAAAAGATCATTAACAGGGAACATTTATAAGTATTTATAATTCGACACTCTTTGAATGCTTTTACTTGTTCAGTTTCAGATCAGTTTATGCCTTTGCATCTCTCTGTTCCAGTTTCAAAAAGTTAAGGAAGATAACTGGAGATGTGATAAAGATACCAGGTAATCCAATGAATCTCTCTCTCACACACACACACACACACACACACACACACACACACACACACACACACACACACACACACACCTCTAAATACCAGTAACTTAAATTGTTTTTTTTTTTTCAGACAATGTTTTAGTGTGGTAACCCTAAATCATACACACTCCCACATACACATATCATTTGTTTATTCTACTTGCCTGTTTGATCAAAATAAAGCTTTTTGCCATATTCAAGTCAACAATTCATGAATGTCTTCTGTTCACGAATATCATCTTCCTAATTGATATTTAACCTTTGGCACTGAACAGATCATATTTTACTTTGTATTTGCTTGCACATATTGTTGAAGAAAGATGGTGGAGACCACATTTCCCCTATGCCGACAGACCATAGTGATATCCTGCCCACCAGTGAACGAGCTCATGGACCTCTGGCCTGGTCTCAAAATAGAGTCTGAGGTAATATGGATCAGCTCTCTCTTTTGAAGTGAAAATTGTGATTCTTACTCATTTGGCCGATATTTTTGCTTTATAAATGTGTGCTAGATTCTTTAAATTGGACTGGTTTTTTTAAGTGTTGTTGCTGTATTCTCCTCCTGCTGTTATTTCTATGCAGTTGTATGCAGAGTTCCAGCGGATTACAAATCAGAACCTGCCCAACACATGCTATGCTGAGCTTGACCGCCATCTTCCTCAACCGATGACCTTATTCAGACAGAAGGCATCAAAAACTGGGAAGACAGCAGATGCTCTGGCTAAAATAAAAAAAATATCAATGATGAACAGGTAAATAGATTTTTACACATTTCATAGGTTGACCCAGTGGAACATTGAACAGGTTCAATGATTCAAATGAGCTTTGTGAATTTTGCAATTAGTCCACTTTATGTTTGCCATTTGTCTGATTGCATTAAAGATGTGAACAGGTTAGAACGTGGTAAACTACCACCAAGGTTGCAGACCCTCAAGAATGGCTTAATGATGTAGAAACTCATCTGAAAAAAGGCTGCAGGGTAAAGCATTATAAAAGACTAGTTCAAAGTTATCTCCTTTTGTCTAAATAATGCCTCAAAAAGTTACTGCACTACTTTGCAGGTGTTCAGCCAATAGGCCCAAACTACACAATATGCCTTTGTTCTCATTAATATAATGCAAAAGTAACGCTAATGTTTTGTATGTTTTAATGTTTTTCTTAACCATTGTGGGCTGCACAAGATGACCCACATTTCACTGTGCATTTGATACTGGTTATGTAAAACATTTACATTTTAGAATTTAAGTGAAAATGTTCTTAAACAGTCTATAGAATTTTTGAAATTTCACCCAAATTGCTGCCCTGTTGCCTTACTCAGGAATTAACCAGGAAGCCAAAAGCAGTGTTGTTTTTTCTTTTATAGCTGTAGCAAACAATAATTTCATTTTGGTATTATTTATTATTGTTTTTGATTACTCCGATTATTTTCCTGACTATATAGTTGTCTGGTCAATATCAGAAATTTGTGATACATATTTATTTCCTAGGGCCTTAAAGCAACACGCCTACTTATTGGGGCTTATTCCCCGTATCCCCCAGAGTTCGATAAGTCCATACATACCCTTCTCATCTCCGTGCGTGTCGTAACTCTGTCTGATGCACCCACGCCTAGCTTAGCACAGATCCTGGAGGTAACCAGCTCCATCTATGCTCCTAATAAGTGACAAAATAACGCCAACATTTTCCTATTTACATGTTGTGATTTGTATAGTCACAGCGTGTACGAATAACAAGGTCACATGAGACACAGCCATCTTCTAACTGTATACAAACTGGGAACTATATTCTCAGAAGGCAAAGCACTGCTACTTGGGTGGAGTGATTTGCTTGCAGAACTCCAGGCGAACTCTCTGCTCCTCACCATGGGGCTTCTCAGGTGCAAATCACTCTGCCCAAGTAGCAGAAGTAGCAGTGCTTCACCCTTTCTGAGAATAGTTGTCAGTATGTATACGGTTAGAAGATGGCTGTTTCTCAGCAGCTAGCAGTGGGTGCGTCAGACACGCACGGAGATGAGAAGGGTATGTATGGACTTATCTAACTCTGGGGGATATGGGGAATAAGCTAAAGTCCCAATAAGTTGGTGTGTTCCTTAAGTGACAAAGAACACATTTGGAAGGCTAGAAGTTTTTCTTCTTAAAAATCTCTCAAATGTATTTATTTATTTATATACAATTTATTTAAGTATATTTTAAAATTATTTTTTTATTCTGTTTATTTTAATTTATAAATGTTTATTTATTTTTGTATTTAATTTTAAATTTAACTGTTCAAAAGCGGACTTTCATGACTTTTAGATATATTAAGTTAGGTAAACTTAATGTAAGTGAGGCAATCAGTTGCCAAAAAATTTTTAAGTTTTGAGTCACATGTTTTTAAGTAAACAAACTCAACATATTTGACTGTGTACTTAAAACAATGACAACACAAACTAATAAACATTGAGTTTGGTTAACATAAACTGGTGTGGTTGTGTACTTATTTTTTTAAAGTTCTGTGAACTTATTCCTGTGGTTTGTAAACTCGAAACTTTAAGTCATAATAACTGAAAATAATTGAGCTGCCTTAACAGAAAACTAAGTCATATTAACTGCAAATATTTGAGTTGAGTTAAATGAGCACTTTTAATTTAACTGTTATCAAAAGGTACATGTAGCAATTCATCCAACCTTTTAAGTTCTGGAAAATTTTGACTTTTAAGTTAATCAACTTAAAAAATGTGAGGCAATCAGTTGCCACAATTTTTTTGAGTTCTGGTAACTTATTCGGGTTTACAGTGTATATATATATATATATATATATATATATATATATATATATATATATATATATATATATATATATATATACACACACACACATATATGTATATATTTGTTTATATCTTTTTTACATTTTATTTGTATAGTTGTTAGAATGTATAGAATTAGGCGTGAAGTGTGTATAGGTAATTTAAAATATTTAATAAATAGTATGTTTGTATGAAATGTAGTGGTTCCTTTTTTTGTGTTCTTATCCAAGGTAGGTTAAAGTCAGTATTAAAACACATAGTTTTTTTTAAAACATACCATAACTTTGCACGGATTTGATGTTTCTGAACGCTGAGTCCATGACGTCTTCGTAAAGACGCCTGACCTGAGGTCGAGTTGTGGTTGACGTCATCAATTCACGTCATCCACAAGCAACAGCAGTTGGCCGGGACGAGGCAGCCGGCAGCTGCCTTCAACCTCCTACCTAACAGTCGGCTCTATCGCCTAGTTTTTATTAGTTTTTATTATACTAATAAAGTGTTTTTAAAACCAAAGATACATTTTTACGTGTAAGTAAGTATTAGCCTCACGCTAATTTATCAAGACTAGGCCTACCGGCTAAACTAACGCTAGCTTCATGGCAACCTCTACACCTGGCGAGTCCCCACTCCCCCTCAGGATTTCCTCGTTGTTTAATAATACAAACAAAGAAATTGCTGACCTCAGGGAAGATGTTTGTCGGCTTTCCGAGGACTTAAAAACCAAAGATGCTTTGTTTACCGCCTGCTTGGACGTGGCTCATAATCAGTCGCTCCGGATCTCATCTCTCTCGGCGGCCTTCCAGGATACCGCGCCATGGGACCCAGCTGCCTGCCCACGCCCATCGTCCTGCTCAACACCGGTTATCAAGCCACCCTGGACTGAGGTGGTTTGCGGCCGAAAGAGAGCCTCGGGTAGGGCTCCATCGCCTCCTGCCCTCAGCCTCTCCAACCGCTTCAATGCCTTGTCGGAGTCGGAGCCGGTAGCGGCCAATGCGGCTCACCGGGCTCGCCCCGCTTCAAAGCAGACTGACCAGCCGTCGTCACGGAAGACGACTGCTACCGCGCGGCGAAAGCTTCTGAGGGATGCGGTAGTCAGACGGTCTGGTGGCCTACACTGCCTGAATTGGCCAAATGACAACGTTCATCAAAAACAATCCCCACAACCGAACGGTAAGCAATCTTCCTCTTCTTTTCCCTGTCCATCTGAAACCGACACTGACTGTTTTGCTCCCGTCACTGGCTATCCACACCCCCCCACTCCTCGTCCGCTCTTCCCCCTAACCACAGTAATTATTGGGGACTCCATCACTAGAGACCTACGGTTTCATAATGCTGTCACACACTGTTTTCCCGGAGCCAAAGTTGCAGACATCCTGGCTAAAGTTATGGACCTGATACCCTCATTTCTGACCTCTATCAAATGCATCGTGGTCCATTGTGGACATAACGACATGTCCACTCGGATTCAGGAGTGTGAGCGCACAAGGCGAGACTTTACCACTCTCATTGAGGCTTTAAAAAGCACTGGGAAGTCGGTTTTTATTTCGGGCCCACTTCCATCTCTAGGTCACGGATCATGCCTCTTTAGTAGACTACTCTCCCTTAACACCTGGCTCCAGCTCACATGCAGCATTCACAAGATAGGTTTTATTGACAACTTCAATCTGTTTTGGGAACGTGGCTCCCTGTTCAGCAGGGATGGGATTCATCCCAGAGAGTAATAGAGGCCTTCTTCTGTCAAACAAATATGCAGGAAGTAATAAAGTTTGATGGATGACCTGCAGGTCAAGAGGTCACGAGCTGTCAAAAACGTGATTTACATCTGCCAGATGTTTCTGACGCAATCCTTCCGGAAGCTTCGAGAAAGAGGGCGTGCCTCAGACCGGATATTACAGAGTAGGAATCCGGAAACTGCATATTAATGCGTCAATACAGGAAATTGCATGTTTTTAAATGAACCAATGAGCAAGAATGAAGTATCTTTACGCTATCTGAAGCAGTTATAACTGTGAGTCCAGAGAGTGGGTAAGACTGGGCTGTAAAAAAAAGGAATGTACAAAAATGCGAGAGCTCCTCTTACAACAGGCTAAGGAAGTAGCTCTAATAAGCGTGAATGGGCCTAAACCCCCAAAAGGTCGCTGCATCTCCCTCTCTCACGCATACACAAACAACCCCTAAAGTTGTAAATGTTCACCATATGGGAGGTAAACATATGTTTCGACCAAGGGTCTGCCACAATGTGAGACTGCAGTCATTTCAGTCACAGAAGGACTTTTAGTCAGGAACCAGAACGATGCGTCCACATTACTTTCCAGGTGAGTTCTATATTATTATTATTATTATTATTGCTTCTTATTATGTAATTACACTTAACACTTGAAGTGTTCTGAAAATGTTCTTTTTCAACATATCTGCTCTTTCTAACAGAGGTCGATGATGACTTCAGAGACATTGTAATAACAGATGCTGACTACGGTAAATGGGAAAGGTTTATCATTTAATGCCTTATTTATAACACTAATAAAATAATTGGAACTATTTTATCTCTTCTCTCACCCAAGACACGATCGATAATGCTGCCAGAGCATATTACCAAAATCCTGCCGTCTTTTCCGGTGATCTTGAAATTGCTGAAATTATTGGGGACGAAACAGCACCACGGAACAACGCCCAGCCAATTATACATCCAATTACCAGACCTATTGTGACGATTGAGACAGAATTCAGACAGCCACTGCAACCTCTGCTGGAAAGGGTCGAAATTCCCGGCACTGTTCAGCCCATGATGCCTCTGCAAACAGGTAAGCGAAATATTTTTGTTCTTTTAACATCATGCCGTGTTTTTGTGTTTTTTTAACTTAATGCTTTAAAACATAGAGTGAGATTTAGGGAGAGACAGGGGTGTGGGCTGGGGTGGGTGTGGGTATGTGTGTGTGTGTGTGTGTGTAATCCGTGTACCATTCGTTCATTCGTTTTTCAAAATAAAACCAAAACTCAAAAAACAAATAAATGACTTGTTTCCTCAAAATTCGTTTCCAAAACCAAAAGGAAAGAACGGATAACAACTCGTTTTTTCCCATTTACAATTTTGTGCTCAAATGAAAAATGGAAAAAACGGATAACGAGCGGTTCACCCCGTTTAATCCAATTTTTATATTTTTATTTGACGCAAGATGCATGACCCGGATGTGACCTTTATTAGGACCAGAGTCCGCCAAACAAACAAGAGGTCAAGACAAGAAGACATGGCCGGACTGGATGAATATTCCGACTTAATTCGCCAGCTTTTTGAGGATGGTAGAACGCATGCTGAGATTTCCACCGCGCTGCATCAGATAGATGTCCCGAGATGCTCGGAAATGTCTGTCAGAAGATTCTGTGTTCAACATCAGCTCAGACGAAAAAGACATGTGTCAGACGCAGAACTGGAAACGGCAATCATGTTATCGATAGATAAGGTAAGTGCTCACAAGACGAGGAAAGAAAGTACCCACCATGTTTACGTTAACCAAGTAGCCTATTAAGTTACGTTAACCTATCTAATAAGAGTGTGTAAGCAAATGTTAACCTTACACGGTGAGCACGGCACTCTGTGGCGGTATTACATCAGAGCAATAATAAGTGCAACAGGGTGATCACACTTTTAGCGTACATCATATGGAGATTAGGCCTACACAATAGTATACAGTATTAATTATAAAAGAGTGAATACAGTTTAAAAAATAACTACACATTAGAACAAGAAAATTAACATAATTAACGTTTACAAATATTGTTCTTTCTCACTCACTCAGAGATGGAATTTTTTTTCAGTGCTATATAATATCTGACCAGAAGTTAAGCACACAGTGCTGGGCCTACAGTAGTCTAAGCTACACATTAATGTTATAGACTATTGTCTTTAAAACATTAATGTGGGTTAACTGAAAATTTTCAGTTCATATTGGTTAGGGTTTGATAGGTGAATAGACAATTATGTTAAACTTTTGTAGTGAGTGTTTTGTGACATGTAGAATTAAAAACACAGTTAGCCTGCCCTACACAATTAGTGGGAGAGGGTGGCCTGAGATGGAGTCAAAATCCCGACCTGAATTACTATCCCAGACCTCCTGCACACAACAAAGACAGCCCCAGGGAGCAGTGTAATGTTTCAGCTTGGTACTTGGTTATAGTTTCTAATCCAAGACTCATTTGTTTACAATTTTAAAAAGTTACATTTCAAATTTAATTATTGTTTAAATTAATCCAAATTTTTTTGTCTTAACAGACAGGTCCCTGTTACGGCCGAAAATTCATGACAGGATACCTGTCATCAGTGGGGGTAAGGGCAGGAGAATCTCGAGTGGGAAGAATTCTCAAAGAGGTACACCAGCCGTATAATGAGCTGCGTCGCCAAGTAAGTCACCTACATTAATTATATTTGAGAAAAAGTCAATCTTATTGTTATTACACCTTGCATTGATTGAATTATACTTGTTTTAGGGAGCACGTAATCTGAATCCAGTTCCTTACCACGCCGAGTATATGGGCCACAAACTCCACCTAGACCAGAATGAGAAGCTGGCAATGTTTGGAGTGACGCACGTCTTGGCTATTGATGGATTCAGCAGCAAAATTGTTGCTGAATCCACAATGCCAGTGAAAAACAACCTTATTATTTATGAGGAAGTTTACAGGCAAGTCAAGGTTAATAACAGTAACAGTAAATATAAGCACTATGTGGGATTATCATACAATGTCAGTATTTTTACATTACAAGCAGTATGTGCTACATAGGAATTTGAATGTATCATATCCACATATGTATCCATATAATCTACACATTTTCTATTACAGGAAAGCAGTTGTCCAAAACGGCATGTGGGACCAAATCAGAGTGGATCATGGCAGGGAGTTTTACTTGACCCTGTACATGCAAGAAAAGATGTCTCAACACAGACATAACATCAACAGGCTACCATATGTACAAACAACTTCTTCAAGGGTGAATTTTATCCTACTGATTACAGATAATAAGTAACCTTCGAAATTAATCAAAATATATTTACAGTGAAAATATTTTATATTTACAATCCCAAATCAATAAATGGTTGATAGTAATTATCTATCCCTGCCATTTAAGCCTGCAACACCTTTCAAAAAACGTTTTGACAGGGAATCTCAATTGCTAAACTGGTAAAACCTGTACCATATGGACAAAGTCTTTTGGATTTTTCCAAAAGAGAAGTAAGGGTAAGCATTAAGCCTATTCCACACTGCAGGCTTCTACTCAATGGCTGATTTGATTGCTTGCGATGTTGTTAACTTGTACAATCACTGCTGAAATTAGCTGTTTACCTATAGCATCATTATTCAGTTTTTCACCTCATCACTTAATGGTACTGTATGTCCCAACTCTTGGGATAAGGTACAGGCTTGAATGGCAGGAATTTATGTTTTACATATCAATTGAAAGCTTAAATACTTTGACTTCAAACTGTCTGCAACATAATTCAAGATCAAAGGACATTTGTAAATTAATGCTGTCTACTACTGCTTATACCTGTATTTTACACACCAGACCAACTTTTTCTGATTTGGTTTTTCTGATCTTAAGTGTTTCCAATCAGACCAATCAGTTTTATTGTGTTTAAGCAGAACCTTCGTGTGGAAAGAATTTGGCCAGAGGTCAACAATCGAGTGAACTATCCACTAAAACAGGCCCTGGTTCACCTGCTGGATCAAGAGCTGCTCGACATGCAGGATAATGTAACCAAATTTTGTGTCTCCAACCTGGCATGTCAAGTGAGTCAGATTGGACTTGCCAGGGTTGTGCAGTCCTGGAATGCCCATAGGATACCAGGTAGGCTATGCTAGTATTTGTATGTATGGAGCTTTACAACAATTGACAATTTTGTCCAAAACTAATAAAAATAATTACCCATTTTAGGCAGAGGGATACCAAACCAACTTGCAGCTGATTGTTGTCCAGCAAGAATTCCCACAGAGCTGCTGCCCAATGCTGCAGAGGCAGCACACATGTATGAGCAGGAGTTGGGGTCCTCCCTGACTTGGGTGTCTGCCTTTGGCTCTGACCCATTTTCATCAGAGCAAGACCGATGTCGTGCTGAGCAGCTGTTTGGAGAGAGGTTTCCAGACATGTCTCTTCTTTTTGGAAAAGTGGTTAACAATGACCATAGTGTGTTTCAGGAGGCACTGATCTATCTGATCAATATTACTAATAGACATGCAAGGTAAATACAGTTGGGGGTGTCGCAAACTAGGCCAATGGTAGACTAAATGAATGTAGTGGAGTAAAAGAATATTTCCTCTGAGATGTAGTGGAGAAGTAAAAAGTTATGAAAAGAAAATACTCAAGTATCTCAAATGTCACCAATGAACTATGCATATGTTTGTACAGTAGTTGTGAGAAACTGATTTAAGCTCAGCTGTAGATGAATAAATTCCAAGTTTGTTCAGATGTCTGCATATTTCTTTTAATGTGAAAAAATACAAGTAGAAAATCTTGTATAACAGGTAGAAAATCTTGTAAACCTTATCTAAGTGCCACAATTACACGTGACAATAATACTGTTAACATTAGACATTGTTACTCTATAAAAACAAGGCACTGAAGAACTGTATGAACATATTTGTTGCCACCATAGCAACATACTAAAGGAATAACTTCTCTAGTGGTGCCAGCGCCTCAGAGAGTCCAGCCACTTCATGAACGCTGTTCTCCAAATCCACAGCGCGACACTTCGGGCAGTAACTGTGGCTGCTGTTCCACTCCACAACACATGCCTTACACCCGATTAGGGTTCTGCAGCATGTTGAGAACATTGGCTTGTCTACAGGACCTGTAGGTTAAAAAAAATATGCACTTCATTTATTTTCAGTACGTAGGCCAAACTACAATGACCAAATATAAATGAAATCCACACAGCATGTCAAATCTAGTAAAACACAAACAAGTGAAGTGATTTTGATCTGTAATTCCATCTTCCTAATGACCCATTGTAAAACAGTACTAACCTTTGCAGACAAGACAGGCAAAAACCACTCTTAAAGAAGCTACTTCAGCCTCTGAAAGAGACAGGGTTGTTGTCACTGTGGAATGTGCAAATCCACTCAAATCCTTAATCATCTTCGAAACTTCTTTTAGTCCCTGGGCTGCTTCGACAACCTCTTCAATGTCTGCCATAACCTCTTGAAGGCCGGTATCTTCTCTTCGACTGAAAAACATAAAAAATGTACAATGTAACATTTAATTAGACCTTAATAATTTGTTTTTCGCACACAGCATCAGGTCATCCAAAAGAAACCACATGAATGGTGTGGAAAAAATTAAAAATAGAAAATTTTCAGTTACCTCAACCTCTTCCTTTTATTGACTTGTAGCAGTTCCATCTGTGGTTCAGGCACTGCAAATACTTTCCTGGAATTTTGCTTCCAGTATGCTGACCCTGCAATGAAAACAATAGGACATTTTTTTAACCAAATATTTGCAGTATTTTTGATAACTTATATCCTATGTGGGTTATGAATTTTAAAAATAAGACACTATAAACAGATTTGAAGCACCCAAGAAAGCTATGAATGCACAATGTACTTTTAATATGAGAATATTTAGGTGTACTTCCCTAATTCAGATGTTACATGTGTGAACTGTTTGTGCACTTAAGTTCCTAATGTGGCTGCAGAAAATATCATTTACACAGCAATGATTTAAAACATACCCCTAGTTCCATCAGAGTCAATCATTTCGTTGCCCTGACTATCTGTTAAAATAAATGACTCCTGCTGTCCAAGGGCCTCTTTCACCTTACTGGTGATTGTTGCCACACAAGCCTCAAACTCTGAGAAGCGGACTGTAACCATCTTGGTGGTCTCTAGCTTTCCATTCAGGACTTCAGCAATGAAGACATTCCTGAATATTGATGGGAACAAATAATTAAAAAAATGCAGTTCCTGTTATTTGGATAGTGCACTTGGCAATATTGCAATTACGATAATATTTGTATTAATTGTTGAACCCTGATATACAGTGATAACAATAAGCACTTAATGTAAGGCTGGTCATCAAGCTCTTGGATAAACAAGCTTAATTTTGCTGATAAGTTGCAGGTGCAGCAGGAACAGATAGTAAATATGCAGGATAAGGGATTACCAGTAAACAGAGTTGGACACACCTGCTCAAATAATGTAGCAAAAGAAAGTAGTAACAGTAGTGACAGATGTTTTAGCAAGATGTAAATGTTCTTTTTTCACTCACCTCACGAAGGTTTTGGTGGTGCTCCTTGGAATTGGACAGGAGGAGCTTGTGGCAGTGCTTGGTGGGCGGTGGAAAGTAAAGCGAGCAGCCTGGCCTGAGGGAAGTGCCCCTGCAGATTTTTCCACAGTGGTGCTGTCGCCATGCACTTCATAATGACCTCTGGCGATGAGGTCAAAGCAGTTGAAGTCACCATCAGGTCGGGGAAATATGGCCACGTTGGTGTCGTCCGTCAAATAAACGGTTTCCTTTTGGACCTATGACAGGAGTTCAGGATAGAACAGAAGCACCAAAATGTGTACAGTCCAGCCAACCACACCGCTTTTTGTGCTTTTATTACAAAATAATATATGGATTCACATTGTAGTCAGCAACATTTTCATTAGTAACTGTTATTTAATGACATATTCTCAGTCACTGCTACGAAAGCTAAAGTATAATATAACGTCACAGGTAAAACAGAGAACATATTTTAGTTCAGTTGTGTGGCATGCAAATCAGTGTTAACCTAAAACAAAGTAAATTAAAAACATAAAAACATCACACCATAATCCTTTCGAACACACTAATAACTTTGAAAGTCCATAAACGATAGCCGTTGGATAGATTAGTGCGCCCACGAGTATTTAAACACCATAACGTTATATTATATCGCTTTATTGCTTTAAGTAAAATACATACCTGGAAAATAACTGATATCTTCTCTGTGGTCATGTCTTCAGGCTTCAGAGTAACCCTCTTACTTCCACTAAAAAGCACAAAAATGTCCATTTCTGTTGTTAGTTGCTACCTGCTACAACATAGGCTGTTGTTGGTTGTGTCGGTGTCGTTGTCCCACGAGTTAAGGTCACATCCGGGTCATGCATCTTGCGTCAAATAAAAATATAAAAATTGGATTAAACGGGGTGAACCGCTCGTTATCCGTTTTTTCCATTTTTCATTTGAGCACAAAATTGTAAATGGGAAAAACGAGTTGTTATCCGTTCTTTCCTTTTGGTTTTGGAAACGAATTTTGAAGAAACAAGTCATTTATTTGTTTTTTGAGTTTTGGTTTTATTTTGAAAAACGAATGAACGAATGGTACACGGATTGTGTGTGTGTGTGTGTGTGTGTGTGTGTGTGGGCAAGGTCCTTTTGGTCGGGTGATGGGCAGAGAGGCAAATGTGTGTGTGTGTGTGTGTGTGTGTGTGTGTGTGTGTGTGTGTGTGTGTGTGGGTGGGTGTGGATGCGTGTGGGTCAGTGGGTAGGAGTGAACAAGAGGTGTAGAGTGGTAGAGAGATAGTGAGACAGAGAGAGAGAGAGAGAGAGAGAGAGAGAGAGAGAGAGAGAGAGAGAGAGGGAGAGATACTTAGTTTAAAACTTTAACATTTTTTAAACTATTGTTATTGGATGTTTTTATAGAAACTGTATACCCAGAGAACTGTGTCAGCACCTCCCCTGACATCTCTGAAGACGAAGAAGAAGGAGAAGAAGAAGAAGAAGAAGAAGAAGAAGAAGAAGATGGCGAGATTCTGATTGTATCTGATGATAATGGAGAGGAAGTTATTCCTTCAGTCCTTGAACCCGCCGAAAGACCACCGGGACAGCAAGAAGCTGTAGAGTTACCGGACCCTGTGCAAGCTCGAGCTACGCAGACGGTATCGACTCCTGAGCAAGTGTTAGAGGAAGACCCGGGTAAGTTATCTTATGTTGTTATGTTATTTTATATTATATCCCTTACTGATGATGATGGTTTTCTTATTTTTATGGAAAGGTTAGAGAGATAGACAGCGTGAGAGAGAGAGAGAGATAGAGAGAGAGAGAGAGAGAGAGAGAGAGAGATGGCTCTTCAGGGCAAGGCCCTTTTGGTCGGGTGATGGGTAGAAAGGCAAATGTGTGCAGGGGTGGGTGTGTGTGTGTGTGTGGGCAAGTCCCTTTTGATCGGGTGATGGGTAGAAAGGCAAATGTGTGCAGGGGTGGGAGTGGGAATGCGCGTGTGTGTGTGTGTGTGTGTGTGTGTGTGTGTGTGTGTGTGTGTGTGTGTGAGAGAGAAAGAGTAGGGGAGGGGAGAAGAGAGTTTAAAACTTTATCACTTTTTTAGACTAACGTTATAAAATGTTATATTATAGGACTTTGCAGCATGTGTACAATTCAGAGGTAATTTGATATTTATATATTTATTTTATTATTCATTTATATATAATTAAATATATGTATTTTCTCTGTTTTATGAAAGAACCGGTACGGAGGTTCATTCATAGGGTCCGTCGAGTTAGACGTCTCAGGGAGAGGACTGACCCCCTCAGAGGTAATGCTATTTATATATTTTCATTAGTATTACTGTGTCTACAATTAAATATATTTAAAGATGTATTTTCTCTGTTTTTATGGCAGGTGCGATACGAAGGGGTGTTCAAAGAGGTCCGAGAGTGAGACGGGGAAGAGGTCGTGAAAACAATCTGGAGATCCTCAGAATGCTGTTGACCATTGTGCAGACAATTCTTCAAATGTAAAAGTTGTAAGGTGTTACGTGTGACATTTTATTTCTTTTAATATTTCACAATTTTTTTTTTTCATATTTCGTAATTTTTTTTTTTTTTTATTTCTTTTATATCACACCCAAAATGGAGCACGATCAACCCTGTATAATCCCGTTCCAATTACTTCAGAATATCGATGAAATAAATGAACCAGTAAATTACGTATCGACCCAACTGCGTGAGGCTATCCGCGAATTGAATAATTCAAACACAGAACCTTCTTTAAATAATACCGACACAGAACCACATCCATCAACAGTCAATCAAACCGGCCCTCCCAATGAAAATTACTCTCGTCCTATAGAAGATGCTGTACAACAGGATGAAAATTACTTTAGACCTATAGAAGACGCTTTACAACAGGCTGAAAATCTGAACAATGACATTTTGTCAAGAAGACGCGATAGCTTCGGCAATTTGGAATTCCGTCAAAACTTGGTCGTGCCAGCCCTCGGAAATGTGCCTGATCTAGCCCGTTTCTATCAAGAGGTTTCAGGGAATTTTACCGGCTTAGCAGAGAGAGTGAGACCAGAGGTTAGACCTAATGACATCGTGCAGGTCGAGATCATAACTGAAAATGCGCAAGAACACGATATCATTCGAGTCAGTGAGAGGGGCGTCGACTTTCAGACCATTTTTGAAGGGTTACTGGAACGGTTGATACAATCTAACCGAAATATTGACGACGAGTCCAATCTAGAATTAGTTATTCAAGTGGTGCGAAACCCGCGAGGTGGGGGTGATATGCGCAAATTAAAAAAAACTTTGGAGAGTGAAATCGTTAAAAAGAAAAGAAGGCATTTGTATATAGTACACAATCGCAGCAATAAACTATGCTTTGCCATCAGCCTGGCTCTGCTTATCAATCCTGATCTCACCGATAGACAAGCCGATGAGCAGGGTAGAGAATATCAGCATCTCGCGGGTCTGAACGATCAAACAGAGGTAACCTTCGGTCAGATCAATACATTTGAACAGATAGTAAAGCGCAAAATTGTAGTGTTTTACAGAGCCTTCGAGGATCGTGCTATCTCCCATTTTGAAACAGATTACCCAAAGTCTGACAATCCCGTGTTTTTATTCTTGCTTCAAGGCCACTACTACGGAATAAAAAATGTTAAAGGGTTTTTAGGGGTTGCTAAGGTCTGTAATTACTGCTACAGAAGCTACACTCAGAGCGAGAAACACTATTGTCAGGGTCATTGCAATCTCTGCCTCGAACCGACATGTCCTACTGAATACATCGACGCTGTGTACTGTACGGACTGCGGTAGGACTTGCCGTACGCGCGCGTGTTATGTTGAACACAAAAAGTCCAGAGCTTTGTCTGATTCAAACATCAGTACATGTCAGAAGCTTCACAAGTGTCCTAAGTGTAAATACCTTTTCGATGCTTGTAAAGAGCACACATGCCCGCGTGAAAAATGTAGAGTTTGTGGGGAGGAAGCTAATGATTCAGAACCACATATGTGCTATATTAGGCCTCTGGAGGTGGTAGAAGAACACACACAGAATGTAGTTTTTTACGATTTTGAGACATTTAGCAACAGGGCCAGTGAACATCATGCCTACCTAGTGTGTACAAAATCGTTACAGGGTGAAGAATGGCAGTGTTATGGCCTGGGCTGCGTCGAAAAGTTTCTCACAAAGTTCAGGAGACCTCACTATCGTAACGCCACATTTATTGCGCACAACGCAAAAGGATTCGACAGTTACCTGATCCTAAAAAGCATGGTCCGTTTAGGAATGACACCGACGATTCTGATGCAAGGAAGTAAGATTATCAGTTTCACTGAAACCGATTACCGGTTACGTTTTATCGACTCTCTGGCGTTTCTTGGCATGAAACTCGCCGCAATGCCCAAAGCTTTGGGATTTGCTGACAAGTCCAAAGGTCACTTCCCACACAAATTCAGCGCTCAGCAGCATCTAAACTACATCGGCGCATACCCACCTCCATCAGATTACGGGGTGGAAAACATGTCACCGACTCAGCGGGAGGAGTTTTACAGGTGGTACAGAGAGGTCTCTCAGAGTGTCTTCAACTTTGAAAAAGAGTCTAAGTACTATTGTAAAAATGACGTTGACATTCTTGTTGAGGGGTGTCTGAAATTCAGAGAGGAGTTCATATGCGAGACGCGCGTGGATCCTTTTAGTTGCATCACAATAGCCTCGGCGTGTATGAAGGTTTTCCAGACAAACTTCCTGCCTGAAAAAACACTCGCTATCCCTTCACCTGACGACTACAGACGTCAATTCAAAAAATACTCGTGCAGCGCGATTCAGTGGTTGGAATGGGTGATGTTTTCAGAAAACATTTTCATTCAGCACGCCCTAAACCGCGGGGAAAAAAAGATTGGTCCGTACTTTGTAGACGGTCATGCGTTTGTAGATGGTGTAGTGAAGGTATGGGAATTCCAGGGTTGCTTTTTTCACGGTTGCCCAACCTGTTTCAGGCCTCACGATATCTGTCCTATGACAGGAAAACCCTTTGAGGAGATGCACGCAGCTAGCGAGGAGAAATTGCATCAACTGAGAGTCACTCATGGTCTCCCTACGGAGGTGATGAGAGAGCACATTTGGACCGAAATGAAAAAAACACACCCAGGTGTGAGAGAGTTTATGAAGAAATTTGATTCTCCAGAACCTCTCTCTCCTCGCTCAGCCCTTTACGGCGGTAGGACCAGCGCTATGCGGCTACGCTACACAGCATCGCCGGGCGAAACTGTACGCTATGTCGACGTTACCTCCCTGTATCCGTACGTCAATGCCACAGGCTCTTACCCTTTAGGGCATCCGGTAATCATTCATAGAGACTTTGACAAAATCCAAAACTACTTCGGCTTGGTAAGAGCGGTCGTTTGCCCACCACGCGGCTTGTATTTTCCCGTTCTGCCTTATAAAACAACTCAAGGTAAATTAACGTTTACACTGTGTCGTACGTGCGCGGAAACCAATAACCAGAACAGCTCATGTACTCATGATGAGGAAGCCAGAGCTCTAACCGGAGTCTGGGTGACTGCGGAGTTACAAAAAGCCATAGAGCTAGGGTACGTTGTGATTAAAATCACAGAAGTCTGGCACTTTGAGACGCGCAGTAACGACCTATTTGTGGGGTATGTACACACCTTTTTAAAGGGGAAGCAGGAGGCCTCAGGCTTTCCATCAGAGGCCGTGGACGCTGAGAGTAGGCAGAAATACATCAGCGATTATGAATTGCACCAAGGCATTCGGTTAAACCCCGAAAAGATTGAGACAAATCCGGCCAAGAGACAAATGGCCAAATGTTGTCTGAATAATTTTTGGGGGAAATTTGCCCAGCGCAGTAATTTAATTCAAACCACACTCGTCAAATCGCCCGAACACCTTTTCAGCCTAGCGTTTTCAGGGCAATATAATCTAAGACACGTGTCTTTCTTACCGACAAACAACGGCGAGGACGACATAGCCTTGATTCAATGGGCGCACCATGAACGTACCGTCGTGCCTCCCGGGCGAACCAATAACATTTTCATTGCGGCATTTACTACAGCTTATGGGCGTCTAAAACTGTACAGTTATTTAGAAAAGTTGCAGCAGAACGTTCTGTATACAGATACAGACAGTCTGATATATGTGACGAAAGAGGGCGAGGCACCTCTGGAGCTGTGTAATCTTCTCGGTGAGCTTACGGATGAATTGGGTGGGGTTTCAAAAACCAGAAAAAAGTGGTTATGCAGGTGAAAGGCATAACGCAAACTAATGAATGCTGCGAACAAATCAACTTTGATAGCGTGTCAGAGCTGGTGGAGGGCTACCTCAGGGGTTCTAAAGAAATGTCCCTTGAGACACCTCAACAGAATATTAAACGCGATAAAAAAGGGTTTCTGTTGAAAAATGCGTCATTTCAGAAAAAGTTTGGAGTCGTTTATGACAAGAGAAAACTTTTTCCTGACGGTACAACTCTACCTTTTGGTTACTAACGACGCATGATGGAAGAGATTGATTTTGATCCGAGGTTACAGGTTCCATTTTCGTGTCTGATAGTTGGCCCCAGTGGATGTGGCAAGACTTATTTTCTGAAATCTGTACTGGAAAAATGTGAGTGTGTGATGGATATTGTACCTCAAAATATTGTTTGGATTTATACAAGTTATCAACCCGTGTATGACGAAATGAAGAAAATGAATAAAAAAATCAAGTTTGTCCAAGGCCTTCCTGATTCTTTTGAAGATGCAAGTATATTTCCTCCTGAGCAATCACATCTGGTCATACTAGACAACGTCATATTTCAGGCATCTGATCATCCTGAGGTGGTGAAAATCTTCACACAATACAGACATCACCGAAATATGAGTGTTTTTATGTTAACCCAAAATGTATTCCATAAAGGCAGATACAGTCGTACCATAAGTTTAAACAGTAATTATCTGGTGCTATTTAAAAATCCCAGAGATCAGCTTCAGATTAGGATACTAGCGCATCAGATGTTTCCCTCACAAAAACAGTTTTTCCTGGAAAGTTTTGAAGATGCTACAAAAGAGCCACACGGTTATATAATCCTGGACCTCACGCCTTCATGCCCACAACGTTACAGGGTGCGTACAGGGTTACTTCCCCACCAGCAGACGACGATTTACATAGCAAAAACAAAGTAGGACGTCGTTATGTCAGAGCGTATAAAACGGAATGCTCTGCTACTGAGAGCCCTTTATCATGCAACGCCTTCAAAACGTAAAGACATTTTGAAACACTGCTCGCCTGACTTTCTCCAAGCCTTGTGTGAGGTAGCTTTAAATCTGTTAAAAGGGAATCTGCCTGTATCGCCTTCTCAATACAAACAACTGAAACGTCAAAAGAAGATTATCAGGCTGCTGGCCGATAAAAAAACCAGTTTAAGGCGAAAACATCAGGCTCTGAAAAAACAGACGGGGGGCTTTATCCTACCATTACTGGCAGCAGCCATTCCTATTCTGGGAAATTTGTTAGGAGGCCTGCTTCCAAAAACGTAAGAGTGGAAGAAAAAATAAAAGATGGCTCTGAGGGCTGCCAAGAAGATGTATTTGATTTCACCCCAGCAGCTGAGCAAAATAACTAGACCAGAGCCGTCCATCAGACAGACGGCTGAAGATGATTTGAATGAGAAAATGAGCGCGGTACTAAATGACCCAGGATTAAATTCATATGAAAAAGCTAAAAGGTACGAAGCTTTACTGCTACGATATCTCACTTTGCTTAAACAAAGTAAGAATGATGTTCACAACGTTACGCTCAGCCTGCAACAGGGTACAGCGGAAGATGAACACTCTGCAGCACCTGCTGCTGCTGCAGCATCAGCACCAGCAGCAGCAGTAGATGCAGTAGCAGTTACCGACCACCGTACCATTTTGGATGAAACAGCGAGCGAGGTGTTAAAAAAACTACCCCCACGTGACCGTAAAAACGCTCTCTATATTATGCAGAAATTAGCCGCAAGTGACGAGGGTTGGACGTCGAGAGGTGAATTTATATATAAGGGAGATGTAGTAAAAGGCTCCCATTTGCTTGACTTAATAAAAACCCTCTCACTGACCACTAAAAGAAGAACCCAATCAACACCAAAAGGTTGGACTAGTTTCTTGAATACGCTGGAGGGCTTAAATATCCCAGAGTCCATGCCGTCCTCTTCCAGCGTCAACGCCAACCAGTGCTGTCCGGGCATGTGGGACGGATGAGTGTTGACGATAAAGTAGACAGGTAGACGGAAGGTCCGACCCAGCGATGCTAGTTGATCAGAAGCCCACACTCCGTGGAATAAATTACCCGTAAGATGATGCAACAGTCGTTCTAGTTGATGATTATCCATCTTTTTAATAATAATCCACCAGCACCTGTCTTTTAGCGTTGATCTCCAGAATGGAATCGTAGCATGCGTATACAATAAGTGTTGTAGTGTAAGGCAACGGTACCCTAAATCTCATCTCCAAACGCAAATTTCCGTTGGAAGTTGGAGACAGGGCGTCGCTGTCTTCGGTCGCCCCAAGATTGAACACAAACAGAGAATAACCTTGGTTAAAATCGCTGCGGTTGATGCTAAGAGGCTGGTCTTTAAGATGGCGACCCGTGGCCGTAAACATGTTGTAGAATTCTCTGACTGAATTTCCGCTACTGAAACGGGGCTGAAAGGCCTTAGCAGGAACCTGTCTACCGTCCTGGCACAACGCTAAATATTCCACATCATTATGTTTGAAATTAAAGGGAGACAGGTCCCGTCTCCCTACAAAAGCATCATGGTGTACCATGGCTAAAGCTAAATAGCGGGGCATAGCACCCAGAAAAAGATTCTCCTGGTTGCATATCCTGGAATTTTCAGGGATAGAGTATGTTTTCACACTGACGCGCGAGAGCGGATAGAGGGCATTTCCTTTCATCAGGGCCGCGGCGTGACCCAGGCGTACAGCAGGGGAAACGGTGACCTTTTTAACAAACAGGGAGGCTGATAATATCTTCAGGGTGAACTCTGAGTCACGAGCTCCCATAAGGCAAAACGTGTCGCTGTTACGAATAAGTTTAATTCTCAAATCAACAGAGTTTAACAACAGGCGCTCACAGAAAAATATGTCACTGTGAACAGGTCCTAGTAAGTCAACTTCGCCAGATTCTGCGCTGAATTGCGCTCTCTGGACTAATCCTTTGTTTGGTCCGTTAGCCAATGTGATAGAATCCATTGACCCCGGAGTGTCTTTGTAAAACAGACCGGCGCTAAATTGACTCTTTAATGTGTCCTCTGAAAAGTTGAGTAAGGTTTCTATCACGGCTCTGTAAGGGTGAGTGGCGCTGGATTGTGAAATCAATCTGTCCCCCAGAATAACGTCGCATTGGCTAAAAATTGTATTGAGAGGATAATTGATGAGCCCCACCGCTGTATCGGCTGGGAGGTCTGCCCCATCCTTCTCTGTGATTTTAACTCGGAGGTGTAACAACGTATCATTCAAGTCCAAATACTTTTCACCGTCTCCGGGTATAAAGAATTCAATTGGAGAGTTGTCGCTCAGTGCAGAGAGAGGTTGGTATTCCTGATATTTTTTATCCTCTACAGATAGTTGCGTCATGGGAGCTGAAAAGAGATCCAGTTCAGCCAGGGTGCATTCGGCTGATTTCTGATGTAAAAGAGCCATTGTGTGTGTGTGTGTGTGTTGCGTTAAAATATGTCAGAGCTCTGTGTCGACTTCCTTCTCTTAGGCGCGCCTCTCCTGACTGACGCTCTCTTCTTGAGCGTCGCACGTTTTTTAAATGCAGAGGAAACAACACGCTCGCCCGGAGGTCGTTTCCTCGCTCTACGGGACAGTACCATGATCCCTCCGGAACCCTCCTGATTCTTATTCTCGGACAGTTTTCCCATAAATCCTTTCACGGCATCGGACGCAATGTTTGTAGCGGCTGTTTTAAGATGCGGTTTTGCCACAGCGAAACCTTTTTTCAGCAGCGGTGATACGAACCGAAACAACTTTGAAAAGATAGAGCCTAAGCCTCGCCCGTACATGACAGGGGCTCCGTAAAAACCGGGTAAAGCCCCGCCTACTTGACCTTCATAGTACGCTACGAAGTGCCGAGGATCTTCTTTGATGTGAAGCATCTTACCGGGTACTTACAATGAACGCTGGACCGGTTTAAAGTGTAATTTCACAATTGTCTTTCCAAACACAACATCAACGTTTCTGTTTTAATTTAAAGTCGGTTTTAATTTCAATACGTATGTTTTTGATGTAATTTTTTGACACAGGTATATAATGTACCGTGTTATACCTGATGCTAGTCACGTCTCCAAAATCACCTTTCACATTCACCACACAAAGCAGCGGTGAGTAGCTGTCGCCGACCGCTTGATACTGAATAATGTCGGTGTATACAAACAGGTTATATACGCCAGCGTTTAAATCGCTGGGATAGGTTGATGGCCTCCGAGAGAGCGTCCACCATTCGCCGGCTTTTAAGCCCAACATGTAAGCCAGCGGGGGGTAGGTACGGATTTTGTAAAGACCGTCGCCTTTGAAGTCGATGCATTTGGTCGCAGTGTTAAAAGTCGCATCAAAGGATGGATCATGTTTTTTGGCCGCAGGGACCAAATATTCCAGGAGATCTTTAGGACGGTTATAGTATGCACCGCAGTTGAATTTCACCTTAACCAGCGGTTGAGACTCGTCGGTCACTCGGTTCAGTTCAAAATAGGACGAATCTGACGGTAAATTATACCACGTACGAGGATATACGATTTCGCATAGACCAACTACCCATTCGCCGCTCAGTTCAATCGGTTTAGCCAGATCGATTGTGTAACAACTACTAGTATTACTTTTAAATATTTCCTTACTGGCGTTGGAAGGCAGAGTTACGTAAAAGCCCACTGCGGCTGTGTGTTCCATGATTCTCTATTGAAATCGAGTGACTGCGTGTCCTTTGCACCCCACCTTTTTATATACTGACCACATCAGTCAATTTAACCCAACTGTTGAACTTCTCCGGCCAGTTTTTCCATTGCACAAATGCCTGTTTCTCGCCTTTGACGGTGCGATGTTTTAAGATTTTCTCCACTTGAAACATTTTGTTTGCGGCCATTTTTACTTTTTGCAGCTCCGCTTCATAAAATGAACCCTCGATAGACTCACCATCATAATCTTCTAATTTGTATACGGGAGGCGTACGGGGAATACGGTCCGCCACTGTAAAGACTTCGTCCGTAAAACTCTGTTCGTATTTTTTATCAAACACTCCCCTCACCTTGGATAGTCGTACCAAATCCCCTTTCTTAAACGACATCTTTATTTTATTCCTGTGACGAGAGGTAAAGGTGCCGTACAGGTTGTGAAACACCTGATCGGCGTTCTCCGGTGTGACCTCCATAGGCGTCATTTTTATAGAGCTCTGATAACTGTTGTTATAACTATGTACCAGGTCAGGTAAGACGTCGAGGTAACGTCTGGTGTTGCGCGCCGTGAAATATTTAAACATGCAAGATTTCAAGGTACGGTTATATCTCTCGATGACCGATGCCTTTAAGTCACTGGCAGTTCTAAAATGATTGATACCGTATTTCTTCATGAGAGCCTCAAATTTCTTGTTGAAAAATTCTTTGCCTGCGTCAGTTTGTAGCTTGGCAGGTATTAAGCTCTCTCGAAAGACTGATTCAAACGCTTTTACAACCTCAGCAGCCGTCTTCCTCTTCAAGGGACGCACATATGCTTTTTTAGAAAATACGTCTATAACGGTCAGTAAATAATTAAATCCGTCATTATGTGCAGCCAAGGCTTGCATGTCGCATAGGTCGGCTTGAAACTGATTTAAAGGTTTTGTAACAAACACTCTATTTCTCTTAAAATGTACTCGCGCTGGTTTATGCAATGTATAGGCATCTTGCTCAGATAAAAAATCTTTAACTTCCCGAACACTGACTTTTTCACCAGTTTCATCCTGTACACCCTGCTGGAGACGCTGTACGCCTCCAAAGCTACCGGGATGCTGTGGATTGTAATAGATGTTTTCCATCACCCGTTTCTCCGACATCCTTTCCTCTGAAACCGCTAATGTTTTCTAAGACGCCCCGTACGCAAGAATGACTCTTTATTCATTTTATTTTTTATTATTCTTTATTTTCAAAAGATGGTAAATACAATTCAAACAGGTTATATTAAAAAGTAGTAATCACTCATTTAAAAAACATTATTCTTTATTTTCAAAAGGAAATACAATTCTTAAAACAGGATTATATTAAAAAGTAGAAATCACTTGTTTAAAAAAAACATTATTCTTTATTTTCAAAAGGAAATACAATTCTTAAAACAGGGTTATATTAAAAAGTAGAAATCACTTGTTTAAAAAAACATTATTCTTTATTTTCAAAAGATGGTAAATACAATTCAAACAGGTTACATAACACTTACATTACTTTTTTTTTTTTTTTTTTCTTTTCTGTTTTGTTTTCTTCATAAAGCAGGGAACATATCCCCCTTACGAGCCCTTGAAACGCTCTGTGACCAGCCGCAGTTGAAAGATTTTCACAGAATCTTGCCCAATCAAATTATCATACATGTCCGTGATGGGGTCAAAGATTTTCTTTGCTAATTTCAGTTCGTGGAGTAGCGTCTCGGCGACTACACGGACTCTGAAATCCTCTGTTTTGATGTTGCGGGCAAGCAACAGACTCTGAATAGCGGGAATAAAGTGAGGTGTGATGAGTCTTTTCATCAGGCGGTAAAAGCAGCGCTCGTAAAAGTCATCCTCGAGTACTTCCAGACATGCGTGCTGCCGTTGGCTAGGATGATCGACCTTACAGCCATAGCACTCAGAGCGTCTGTCGTCGTGAATAATTTGATTGAGAAGATGAAAAACCGCCGATTTGATGGTATCGATGACGAGAGAAGAAACCCAACCGTCTACCTCATCCTCCTGGCAAGGAGGAGGAGGGCTCTCCTCCTGAGCGTTTGGAGGACTTTCTGGACTCTCCTCCTGACCGCCTTCCTCGCCCTGTTCATCCGGGATTTCCGACTCCATCTCATCTTCTGAAGAACCAGGGTTTTCCTCTTCCTCCTCCTCCTCCTCCTCCTCCGATGAATCAGCGATTCCCTCATCCGTAGGTGTAGCGACTGTGCCGGTCTCATTAGTGTAGTCCTGAGTGGCCTCATCCTCATTAGAGTCACACACATCCGTGTAGTCCTGAGTCGCTGTCTCGGGAGAGGGAGGCGGACACATCAGGTTTTGACCGTCCGCCTTTGAGGAGGCAAAGAGGACCCGCGGGGTAAGGTTTCTCATCCATAGGGTAGGGGGTCTTATTTCTGTGGTTGTTGTTGACCTAGGCATCGTTGCGATTTTCTTCTGTTCGCCGTTGAACATCTTGACAAGTTCCGTTGTTGTCTGCTTCGGGCTGCTTCAGTCTTTATAATATTGTAAGGGGGTGTGGTTAGGAATGTTCAGGAAGGAGGTGTGGTTAGGAAAATTCTGGAAAAGAGGTGGGGTCGGGAAAGTTCCGGAAAGGAGACGTGGTAAAAACAAAAGTTTAAAAGTTTAAAGTTTTTTTCACAACCAGGGTATTTTTCCATCCGCGGCTGCTAAGGAAGAGACTGGTAACCCTATCCTCCATCTCCATCATCCGCTCCACCCATTCCAGGGCTGGTAAGACTAGCACGGTTCGGAATAAACCGCAGTCGGGATTAAATCTTTGCAAAACAAACAAGTCGCAGGCTCTCTTTACTTCCGAATCCCTGGATAGCAGAAGGGCCTGGAACCACCATCGGCCTGAGGTTGTGGTAACAGACGGCCATGTTGATCCCAGTACGATGTTCATCTTAGCCAAGTCGCTATCGCTGGGGTAACTGGCCGATCTAGGAGGCGCCGCCTCGGTATTCTCTCCATCATTGTCACAAATGTTTACATCCGTCTCCTCCTCCTTACATTCTACCATAACCGTTTGAGTCTCTTTATCTAGGGATGCTCCAGCCACACCCTCACTTTCCTTATAGGCATTACTCTGAGAAGTAGCAAATTGTAGCAACGTCTTCATCACACCCCAGTCATCAAAGGTCATTTTCACCATGACGGTTGAAGGAGACAATTTCTCCCCTTCCTTCAGCTGATAAAAGCAGAGTTCACCTTCTTCGTACTTGAAGACATAGCCCCAGTCTCCACACATACCACTCGGCTGTAGAGACCATTCCTCATGCAGAGATTCAGTCGGGGGCAATTGGCTACGACACAGATACAACGTGCATTTCTTTGGAGCTCCGGGTACAGTAAGAGCGTCTTGGAATATCGTTATCGGAGTCTCGCAGATCAGCGAAGAAGACCACCTGCTGGAGGCATCTCCTAGATACGGACTCAGTGGAGAGCCAACTTCTTCATCAGCCATCTCTGAAGCAGCGCTATTGAAGTTTACATTCATGATGAGTAGAATGAAAGGAGGTCTTTCTATGTTTTAGACCAGAAAAGACACCCTTTTTATCCTTGAAACATACTACTTGTTGATCCTCCCCTCTTCTCTCACTGGCTCGTTTTAAAAAATGCAATTTCCCGTATCGCGCCCATTGGTTCATTTAAAAACACACAATTTCCTGTATTGACGCATTAATACGCAGTTTCCGGTCTCCTCCCTGGTAATATCCGGTCTGAGGCACGCCCTCTTTCTCGAAGCTTCCGGAAGGATTGCGTCAGAAACATCTGGCAGATGTAAATCACGTTTTTGACAGCTCGTGACCTCTTGACCTGCAGGTCATCCATCAAACTTTATTACTTCCTGCATATTTGTTTGACAGAAGAAGGCCTCTATTACTCTCTCATCCCAATACACGCGGAAGCCAGATGCTACATGGAAATTTGCACCACGCCCTGCATACCCAGACCTCTGATTGACTGTTTACATCCTGTAAACACTCCCACAAGCACACTGACCAGACACACTCTCCCAAAGTCAATAATCAGAGATACAGCGCTACACGCCCCTCTGAGCTCCCTTCAGAGCAATCACCCATTCATAATCCCATAACCACCGTGTCTGTCCCCCGACTGAGACCGTTTAAACAAAACGCTAACAAAAGAGGTGCTATACTAAACAACCTAATTGGAATTAAAACAACCACTGCAACGATAGAACAGAATAGGAAAATCAAATGTGGACTATTAAATATTAGATCTCTGTCATCGAAAGCATTATTGGTAAACGAATTGATATCAGATAACCACATTGATTTATTCTGCCTCACCGAAACCTGGCTGGGCCATGACGAATATGTTAGTTTAAACGAAGCCACTCCTCCCAGTCATAATAATACCCAAATTCCACGAGGCTCAGGCCGAGGAGGGGGAGTTGCAGCCATATTTGACTCAAGCCTGTTAATTAATCCTAAACCTAAACTAAATTATAACTCGTTTGAAAGCCTTGTTCTTAATCTTCAACACCCAACATGGAAAACAGTACAGCCAATTATATTCGTTGTTGTTTACCGAGCACCAGGTCCATATTCTGAGTTTTTATCTGAATTCTCAGAGTTTTTATCATGCGTGGTCCTTCAATCAGACAAAGTACTTATTGTAGGTGATTTTAATATCCATGTGGACGTTGACAGCAATAGCCTTAGTACTGCTTTCAATTCACTGCTAGATTCAATTGGTTTCAGTCAGAGTGCATAAGGCCACGCACTGTTTTAACCACACCCTCGACCTTGTGCTAGAATATGGCATAAAAATTGACGATTTAATAGTATTTCCGCAGAATCCTTTATTATCAGACCATTCTTTAATAACTTTCGAATTCCTACTACCAGACTATACAAAATTAAATAAAAGTTTCTACACTGGATGCTTATCTGACAGTGCTATAGCTAAATTTAAGGAAGATATTCCAACAGCACTTAACTCAATGTCATGCCTTAATATAACAGAGGACCGTTATGTTAACTTTAGTCCATCCCAACTTGATAACTTTGTAGACGCTGCTACGGCCTGCCTACGGACTACTTCAGACTCTGTTGCTCCTCTCAAAAAGAAGATGATGAAGGAAAGGAAACTAGCACCTTGGTATAACTCCCAAACTCCCAAATTAAAACAGATCTCACGAAAACTTGAAAGTAAATGGCGTTCCACCAAACTGGAAGAATCTCGTGTGGATTGGCAAGATAGTCTAAAAAATTATAGGAGGGCCCTCAGAAATGCCAGATCAGACTATTACTCAATACTAATAGAAGAAAATAAGAACAACCCAAAGTTTCTTTTCAGCACTGTAGCCAGGCTGACAAAGAGTCATAGCTCTGTTGAGCCATCTATTCCTATAGCTCTGAGCAGTGATGACTTCATGACCTTTTTTAATGATAAAATTATAACAATTAGAGAAAAAATTCATCACCTTCTGCCCACAGCTTCTAACGACTCACCATTGGGCGCAGGAGGGCTAGAGAGAACGATAAGACCTGATACTTATTTAGACGGCTTTTATCCTTTAGACCTCCAACAATTAATGTTAAGGGTCTCTTCAGCTAAGCCAACTACCTGTCTCTTAGACCCCATTCCAACGAAGCTACTTAAAGAAGCACTACCCGTGGTCAATACCACATTACTAGATACGATCAATATGTCCTTATTAACGGGTCACGTACCGCAGTCTTTTAAAGTAGCTGTGATAAAACCTATTCTGAAAAAACCCACCCTCGACCCTGAGGTCTTAGCCAACTATAGACCTATATCTAACCTTCCCTTTCTCTCCAAAATCCTTGAGAAGGTAGTCGCTAATCAATTGTGTGACTTTCTGCATAGAAATAGTCTATTTGAAGACTTTCAGTCAGGATTTAGAATGCATCATAGCACAGAGACGGCACTGGTGAAAATCACTAACGACCTTCTAATTGCTGCTGACAAAGGACTTGTCTCCATACTTGTCTTATTAGATCTTAGTGCTGCATTCGACACTATTGACCATACCATCCTCTTACAGAGACTGGAACATTTAGTTGGCATTAAAGGAATCGCACTAAGCTGGTTTAAGTCCTATTTTACTGAGCGATCCCAATTTGTTAATATTAACGATAAACCATCCAAATACGCTAAAGTTAGCCATGGCGTTCCTCAAGGCTCAGTGCTTGGACCAATTCTATTCTCTTTATATATGCTTCCTCTAGGGAATATTATTAGGAAACACTCAATTAACTTTCACTGTTACGCAGACGACACCCAATTATATCTGTCAATTAAGCCCGACGAAAGCGGTCAGTTAGCTAAACTTCAAACGTGCATTAAAGATATAAAATCCTGGATGACCCACAATTTTCTGATGTTAAACTCAAACAAAACGGAAGTTATTGTGCTGGGACCCAAGCACCACCGAACTTCATTATCTAAATACATAGCTACCCTAGATGGTATTGCCCTGGCCTCCAGCACTACTGTCAGAAATCTAGGAGTCATTTTTGACCAGGATCTATCCTTTAACGCCCACTTAAAACAAACCTCAAGAACAGCCTTTTTCCATCTTCGTAACATTGCCAAAATCAGGAACATCCTCTCGCAAAACGATGCAGAAAAACTAGTCCATGCATTCGTTACTTCCCGGCTGGACTACTGTAATTCTTTACTGTCAGGCTGCTCAAATAAGTCCCTCAAGACCCTCCAGCTGATCCAGAATGCTGCAGCACGTGTTCTGACAAGAACTAACAAAAGAGATCACATTTCTCCTGTATTAGCTTCTCTGCATTGGCTTCCTGTAAAATCCAGGATTGAATTTAAAATCCTTCTCCTGACCTACAAAGCACTAAATGGTCAAGCACCATTATACATAGAAGAGCTCTTAGTACCTTATTGTCCCACTAGAGCACTGCGTTCCCAGAACTCAGAGCTACTTGTGGTTCCTAGAGTCTCTAAAAGTAGAGTGGGAGCCAGAGCCTTCAGCTATCAGGCTCCTCTCCTGTGTAACCAGCTCCCAACTTGGGTTCGGGGGGCTGACACCATCGCCACATTTAAGAATAAACTGAAAACCATCATCTTTGATAAAGCTTATAGCTAGGGAGTGAGGAGTTGCAGCATAGTAGAGTAGAGTAGAGGGAGGAAGGAAGTACAAGCCCGTTCCGGCAGGGGAGAGTACGAGCCCAGTCCAGGGCCCTTCTCTTTAGCCTGCCTCTCTTAGTTATGCTATTATAACTCTAGACTGCTGTCGGAAGCTCCTTCCAAGGACACAATGAGCCGCTCCCTCTTCTCTCTTTTCACTTGTCTCCTTTTGTTTGCATCTTAGTCCCAGAAATGCCTGTTACTAACCTAGCTCTGGGGAGTTTTCTCCACCGGGGTCCCTTTGCTTCTTCTTCACCCAGAACATCGCCTTGGAATTGGGTGGCACCTACACCGGGGTCCTGGGTGCAGCTGACACTATGGACTTACTACACCCTGCTACGCTCTGCGATTCCCCGCAGTGTCCGACTGCGTCCTGCCGCGTCCAACCGCGTCCACCCAGGCTGCTGTGCCACACTACACCCCGTAACGCCCTGCTGTACCCTACTATGACATGAACTACTACGACTACCATTGTGATCACTGTTTCACTATCTTTATTAAGACTATTATTGCCACCATTCACCACTCCCCCAACTGGTGCCATCAGACACCGCCTACCAAGAGTCTGGGTCTGTCCGAGGTTTCTTCCTAACAAAAAAGGGAGTTTTTCCTTGCCATTGTCGCAATAGCTACTGCTAATGCTTGCTCTTGAGGCAACCACTGTAATAGTTGGGGCTTCGTAAACTACAGAGTTTGGTCTAGACCTACTCTATCTGTAAAGTGTCTCGAGATAACTCTTGTTATGATTTGATACTATAAATAAAATTGAATTGAATTGAATTGACTGTTAACATCATTGCCAGAACGTTCTCACAACATGTAGGCGGGCCTTCCAAAATGGGATGTGCCCTGCATTTCATAGGCTGCTTGTGTCTTCAATGACCAGCAACTTAACATCATCAGCCCTGGATGCTGAAGAGACAAGGAGGGCAAACAACCTTTTCTTATTATAGTTTGGATTTCTGGTGAGTATGTTTTATTAGACACTCTTTATACTAATACAGAGTTGTAAAATGTTTGCAAAGAAATACAGACTTTGAATGTGTGTGAATTACTTTTGCTGTTATTTAATGACATATTATCCAATCTACTATATTATGTATATTATGTTTTTCCTCATTGTGAGATGAATAAAGTATTATCTAATCTATTCTCTACTTATTACAGTTTCTATCATGAGTTTCACCTGTTGACTTATTTCTCCACAGAAAAAAAAACAAAACAATGGAGCAGTTCCCCTTGTGCAATTTGTGCTACGCCAATAGGTCGCAGCATCTCAGGGATGTTCACAGTGTAACCGATCGCACAGAGCGGAAGCTCCTTCTGGCTGTGGCTTCAGGAAGGTAAGTGAAACGCACTCACACGCAAACACACTACATACGCTGCTGATTACTTTGCTGAAAATGTATGACTCTGTTTATTTAGATACGCAGGCCCACTAGGCTGCCCAGTGACACAATGCCATGGACGAAAATACATCCGTCTCGACCGGCATTTAAAGGCTGTGCACATTATGGGGGTATGCATCTTGCACTTTTGTAAAAACAACTGTTATTGTTTTGCTGTCATTTCAGAGCGGTGGGGTCCAGACCTGGTATCAATGAATTGAGTGGTCAATAATGTATTGTGTAATAATGATCACCATCTCACCTAATGTTCTATGTTCACAGAAAGATGACATAAAATTGATCCTGGAGGAGTCTATGAAGAAAGAAATTGCTTCACAACTGTCTGCCATAAGCGAAAAAAAACAACAAAAAGGTTCAGCCAGCCAGCTCTCCGCCCCAAAGAAGCACAAAAAAGACTTTGGTTTGTAAAGTAATAGTGTATTCTTATTCATTTCTCAGCCTGCATTGCCCTGACATTTCAGTAACACTCTGCTCTTTCTTCTTCTCGGGTTTACAGAGTACCTGATAGCAATGTTCAAAAAACGTAACTTCAAGAGGGATAAACTCCAACTAAAGAAGACTGTGAAACACATCAGGCATTTTGTACAATACATGTGGGGGATGGAAAGTGCCCCGCCATCCCACCTCATGTTTTTAGCAAAGACAGGGAAAGTCATCAGGTAAATTTTGTTATTTAGATTTGGGTCTTATGGTTCGGTAACTGCCTACATCAGTGTGACACTCATTCCTATGCTTTCTCTATTTTTTAGGTGGATAGCGAAGCAAAATAGGCAGAGGCTGGCACAAACCAGAAGGGGTTACCTGGTAGACATCTTGAGATTCTTGGTGTTCCTGAGGAGGGAGGGCTTCTCCCAGGTGATGGTGCACCCTCACACTGAAAAAAAGCACCATATGAAGGTTCAGTCTACAACATGTGTTCCAGTTCCTCAGTGTATGACTGCATTTCTTCCTCAGGTCCGTCTGTCTGCAGCACAGATGATGTCCCTGAACAGTGTGCTGAAACAGGAGCTCTCCAACCTCCCAAAGCAGACTGGGACCCACCACCCGGCGGAGGTTCAACAATCAAGTGAATTTGCCGATGGACCCCCACCCCACTCGTCACCACCCCCCACTACTTCAGAGTCAGAGTCTCCAACAACACCCCTTCCTGCTGGATCACCTGTGCCACCTCCGCAACCGCAGCCCCACCAGCCAGTCCTGAATGAGGTCAGCCAAATGGAGCAGAAACAAGAGACCTCAGTTCCTGACGACCAGATCTCCACCCTCCCAAAGCAGACCGGGACCCACCACCTGGCGGAGGTTCAATCAAATGAGTTTGCCGGTGGACCCCCCACCACACACGCCTCTGAGGATAGCAGAGACGACAAGTGGGACAACAGCACATTGGGGACATCGGAGGATAGCAGAGACGACCAGTCGGACGACAGCACACCGGGGACGTCTGAGGCCGATGACCAGTCAGAAGACAGCACATCTGAGACATCTGAGGACAGCACATCTGAGACGTCTGAGGCCGATGACCAGTCGAAGGACAGGAGATCCGGGATGTCTGAGGATGGCAGCGGTTCAGCTGAGAAGCGAACAGATGAGGGCACCCAAGAAGTGGTAAGCACAAATGAACAGCATAACTTTGCATTTCAAAGTACTTGTCCTACCTTATGCCCCTTTCTTGCAGTTACAGAGTCTTTCCATGGAATCTGCAGAGCCTGGTTCACCTCCACCGCCACGACCACTTCAGCCACAGGTGCTGGTCTGTGAAGACACACCACTCAGGACCTTACAGGAGATGAACAACAGCAGCGGGTCGGAGGAAGATTCCCAAAAAGCCGTAAGCACCAATGCACAGCATAACTTAGCATCTCGCTAAATGGTGGTAAACTTTGCTTACCTCATATTTTTTACTTGCAGGTAAAGCGTCCTCTTAAGATGTTACTGAAGGTAAGCCATACCACTTTTTCTATATTTTTACGTGGATTTTTATACCCAGTGTTGCATAATATATTTTATTTAAAATTTAGCCAAATTACACACATCACACAATCATCGTCAAACTTATTATAATCGATTGTACATTAGACACTGTCAAGCATTTCACATACTCTCTATCAAACTCAAATTACAAATTGGATTAACTTATTCCATTTCATGTTTTCTGAAACCAGTTGAGTGGTTATGGGCTGCCAGCATTTTAAACCCAACCTCTCCCATGTAACTTTATTTCAGCCAAGGAGGCTATATCAGTACCATGGTGCTCGCAACCCCCAATTAACACCATCACCACATGGGTCCCAGCCAATGACAACGCAGCCAATGACAACGCAGCCGCAGCCACCGCCACCGCTGGAGGACTCTCCACCGCCACCGCCACCAAGTGGGGGCGATTTAAGCAAGATGGAGGACACAGAGAAGACTGACACGCCAGACAAGTTGGACAACAGCAGCGGGTTAACCGATGAGTCCGAAGAAGGGTTGACAGCTGAGAATGCAGAAGAATTGGTCAGCGTCTATGCACAGCGTAACTTAGCGCATATCACAGTATGGGGTCAACTTCTCATACCCAATTTTGTTTTCCTTGCAGCTGCAGAGTCCTCTGAAAAAGCCGCGGAGGGTAAGCCACAGCATTTTGGTCTGCAATGTTATTTGGATTGTTACACCCACTAACATTACATGATTACACTTGCAAATGCAGATTTACTGTCAAACCTTTCACACAGCCTCTATCAGACTTTGTGTAAATTAATTAACATTACACACTGTCAAACATTGGTTCAGCTTACTCCATTTCATGTTTTCTTATTCCAGGACAGTGGTTATTGCCTGCCCAAAGAGAGGAGTCCCGCTTCGTCGACAACTGTAAGTATAATGCAAGAAATTCTTTAGCTGTACTTCAATATTTTTTTTTCTTACGCAAAACCTTACTGCTACCCTCTTCCTGTGTTTCAGAGGCGGAGGGTTTTGACGTACCCTGATGACCTCAAGGCAGACATCAAGAGAGTCTTCCGTGATGTGTGGAGTGAAACGATCACCGTCGGCATGGTAAATATCACAGTGTTTCTTGTGACGGACATGATGTCTAAGTTATTTGTGTAACAAGGGTCATTTCCCCAGAGAGCAACTTCTCTGTTTTCCCTTTTGGAGGGATTACACCTGATTGCGTGCACAGTTAAAGCATGCAAAACATGTTCACAAAAGACTTTCCGACTGGATCATACTTGTAATATTATCTGACAGACTGTAACCTTTTCCAAACGGATACCTTCCCACTACAACACTCCTGATTGTTTGTGTACTGTGTTTGATTTTTAGATGAATGCCGTTCTTCAGAGACAGCCAGCACTTCTGCAGAAATGCCAAAAGCTCAAGATGACCATCCATAATATCCGGGCTCTGGTCCACAAATTGCAGAACAAGTGATTTTCTATTTTTTTTTTTTTTTTTTTTTTATGTAGCGTTTTTTTGAAGCTGTGGTTTTTACCGTGTACTTTATTGGTTTATATATGCATTTATTTTTCCTTTTTCATGTTAATATTATGTATATTTTATATTTATTTCATTGTAGCTTGACTAGTCAAATATGTTGAACATGTGTGTGTTCAATTTAATAAATGTTTGATATGTTTGAATTCAATATTGCTTCCTTTTGTCTTTGACTTTAAGTAGATATGGTTTATTTATTATTCTTAACATTGTGCCTGCCCTAGTGCTGAATTTAGCTCATATGCTGCAGAATAGACTTTTGGTCACTGGATGGAGCCAAATGACCATCGTACAACATTTAACACTCGTTGTGTTTTGTCCTTTTCATGTGCACCACTACACTACATCTCTGAGGGAAATGTACTTTTTACTGCACTAAATTGATCTATATAAATATAAATATGTTTTTTTTTTACACAACATTTGACATGGTAAGGGTAGAGTTGTTAAAAAACTATTCAAACAACCAATAATTTCTTGGTCGTGCCATGGAGGATGTTAACAGCAAGGGTTAGAAAAACAGCAAAGTTAGGTCACACAATTCGTAGCTATAAATGTATGCTCATACTTTTGTTGTTGTTTTTCTCCAGTTGGTTATTCCGTGAGATTGGGTGTGTTTGTTAGTATGACATTTTAGCCGAGTGTCCTAGCTTCATGTGTGTCACATGGTTAGGTGGAAGTAAATTTTGAAAATTTAAAAAACATTTTGAGTAAATTTGGAACATCTCCATTAAGTGACACCTTCAAAGCACTGTGAAGATGTCACTCTTAGTAAACAGCATGTCTCGCCACTTGTTCTACAAACAATTGATTAACGTTAGAATAGTCATACAAATAACAACTATTTACAAAGTTAAAAACTATTTTACACATTAATGACAATTTCATTTATTTGTTTATTTGACAAAGGCTTGATTTAAGGACCTGATGTTTTTTTGTTTTGTTTTGTTTTATGGCCAATGTGACTGTTTAAAGGTCACGCACATTTTCTTCGACATTTGCAGTCAGGTGCTAGACCAAGTTTGCATTTGTGAGTATATTTTTCAGCTGTGATACATGTCTTCCAACTGTAAGTGGATTCACCACATGTCCATGTAAGGATGCCTTTCAAGCATGCGGTCAGTGTACACTACAAAATGTGAACATTACAACATTATTCCTATAACTCAATTGTCAGGACACTAAGATAACTTTACTATATATATATATATATATATATATATATATATATATATATATATATATATATATATATATAATTTAATAGTCTTTATTTAATTTAATTTAATAGCATTATAACAGTTCATGTTCATTAAAATGTGCATTGCTTTATGCTTTAGTCACTGTGCTCCCTGCACTCAGGCATTGTAGTAGAAACATGTTGTTGCTCCCTTCAGCCACAAGAGGGAGTATACCCTTAAGTGAGCGCTTCTGTCAGGAGTAAACAGTCAAAGCACGTACATTGTATGGTAGTGCTAAGAGCAAACGCTGGACAGAAATGTGTTGACAGTGTACGCAATGTCTGTGTATTTTCCAGGTAAGAAAACATAAAATGGGTAATACGCAGATGTGTAGCATGGTGTCAGGAGATTGTAGTGATACTGGGAAAGTTGGCCGTATATTCCGACTGTGTATATTGAAGTGACACGTAACTTTTGTTGTTAGCCATGTCAATGTAGCAGCTAAGCTAACTTTTGCTGGGACCCAGCATTGCTGTATTTTATGTGTGTGTGTGTGTTTGAAATGCTTTTGCCCAACTGTGAATGCAGTCATGATGAAACCGAGAGCCACAGTAATAGTTTGAGTAATATGTATTTGTTAGTTAGTTAGTTGGAAGCAGGTTTTGGTTAACTGTCAGGAGTAAACAGAGTCAAAGCACGTACATTGTATGGTAGTGCTAAGAGCAAACGCTGGACAGAAATGTGTTGACAATGTACGCAATGTCTGTGTATTTTACAGTGCCAGTAAAGGAAGAAAATACTAAGTCACACTGAGTCTTTATTCACGTGTGCAACATGATGTAAAGGCTTATTGTTTACAGAGCACATGTTGTGTGGCTGACAGTTATGTTTGGAAGTCAGAGACACTAAATCCGTTCCGATTACGGATCATCTACAGTCTGTTAATTAAAATCAGCAACAACAGATCGCATGTAGAGCATTTTGACAGCTACTCTGTCATAATAAAAAACAACCAGAGACTGTGTAAGAGCTGATCTATGGGTCCGATAGCATTTTAATAAATCACAATCGAACCACAGAGTTTCTGAATGTTGCTGGGTACGGCTGGAAACTGTCCGACTTCAAAGCGGATTTTTGTCACTCACTTTTGACACTCTCGTCCACTTTACAGGCGGGGTGCAGTTCATCTCGAGGGAGCCTATTCCCACACAGAGCGTAACTAATCTTCCTGGTGGTGTTTCTGCTTGGCAGAGGATCCTGGCCGCACGTAGGAAAATATTGGCAGTAGTACTTTTCAGATCGTGCCGCGTGTTGGATAGCTTTCTGCCTCTTCATCTCAGCGCTATGGAGGGGGGCAAATCGAACCTGGCCCCGGTGTGCCAGGCGGTCCAGGACCTGTACCTGCCACGACCCGGACGCTACCGGGAAGGAGCTCCAGAGATCGGTAAGATCCGGGAGCCCCCCGGTAGCCATAATGATGGTAATATAATAAATGTATGTTTAGAATGTGTCACTGAGGATCAGCGTCACTGATCACACAGACCGTCGCGTTGGTTAATGAAGGTTTCACTCACATGCTGACCTTCTCAAATCAAATCTGCCTTCAATCCTCACTTCCCACGGTACACAAATTGAATGCATTTCTAACAAAATTTCCTGTTAAATTACAGTAAACTACTGGCAGCTACAGTTGCAAGCTTGAAACTGTTATTCTACAGTGTACCTACTGTGATCTACAACAACAGTTTAATACTGTAAAAATGTTGCAGTACTGCGCTGTATAGAAAATACACATTACAGTATTATACTGTCAGCTCCTTGGTTGCAATTATACTGTTATTGTACAGTTCCTACAGTATTCTCCATTAACAACGTATTACTGTCAAACTGTAGACTGTTTAAAGACTGTAAACTAATGATTTAAAAGTTTTACATTTAAAAATAAAACCCCTGAAATAAAAAAAATAATAATACATGAAAATAGCTGTCACAGAAATGGCTCAGACAAGAGATTCGCTCACAACATTAGGCATTTATTAAAGCTGAACATTTTCAGTATCTACAAAAAATTGATTTTCTATTTTTTACATCAGAATTTACAGTATTCAACTGTATTAATGGAAAATGGTACACTACTGTGCAAAATATCCAGTATTTTTACAGCAATTTGTTACAGTGTGTATATATAGGGTTTTATTTCAGAATCAAATCCTGCCTTTCGTTTGAATCTAGAAAGAGGCTGGTCGCTGCCACTTTATAACCTTAATCACCCCGACAGACACAGACAGACACGCACACACATTGAGATAGACACACAAACAGACAGACACACACACACACACACACACACACAGAGACAAACACACAGACACAGACACACACACACAGAGACACACAGACACACACACACAGACACACAGAGACAAACAAACACACAGAGACACACACACAGACGGAGACACAAAGACACACATACACACACACAGACACACACAGACACAGACACACAGAGACACACACACACACACACACACACACAGAGACACACACACACACACACACACACACACACACACATACACACACACACACAGACACACACAGACACACACACACACACACACACACAGAGACACACACAGACAAGGGATTGAATTTTGAAATGTGTGACTCTACTCTGTTGTTTCAGACTAGATCCCTGGGCTAAAACTAAAAAAAAAATCTTTGTCCCTACAAAAACAGGCCCCTGGCAGATGGGAGCACGTCAGTTTCTTCCTTTTGGGGCTCCTGTGACCAACCTCTGGATCAGACAGGATTCGCCGAGAGTGACTGAGTGAGTGACACGCACACACGCACACACGCACACACGCGCACACGCACGCACACACACACACGCACATGCACACGCACACGCACACACACACACACACACACACACACACACACACACACACAAAGCCAGATTCACCATGTCCGCCCACCCAGGGTTAAGGATCATCACTTGATGACTGTGGCTATTACCCCCTTACCCCTAACCATTCTAGCACAGTGTTGCCTAAACCCAACCGTCGTTATTTGCAAAGCCGGCTTTACAATGCCGGCATTGGCTAGATGACATTGCGAAGCCGGCTTTACAATGAAGCACATTCTCACACTTTGAAACTATCTATTGGATTCCGTCCCAAATGCAGCACATATGCTGCAAGTGGAACAGCATCCAACAGCTAATTTCCAAGTGTCAAAAACCCACTCATCGCAAAGCCGGCTTTACAATGCCGGCATGGCTAGATTACATTGCAAAGCCGGCTTTGCAAGATGACATTGCGAAGATCCTCTCAATTCCCTACTTACCTGTATGTATGTATGTCTCTCAATAGTGACATTTATCCCCTATTTACATTTTCTGGGAAGATCAGCACATGCGCTGAAGGACTCCAGAAACGTGTCTTGATCAGAAATATGTAAACAAAAAGTTAGACTACAAATAGCTACCAATCGACTCCAAATGACCTGAAACGCGCTCCTAAGGACGTCCCGGAGGAACACTTTCCGAGAAAAACACCACAAAATCCTACAATTAAAGTCTATGGCACCAACGTTTTCGCTTATAACTCCAGAACGGTACATCCTACACACTTGGCAACAGGTGCCGCCTGACCTAATTCGACCGCGCCGAACACGCAGAACTTGTCGCCGAGTCTCTTCGACCTTCCGTTCAGGAGATACAGACGTTTTGACTAAAAGAAGTGATGTAGCTCGGAAACGAAAGGTCATAGAGACAAGCGGGTGGCACCACGGGAAAGCCCATCATTGAAAATGGGGGGGTAGGTCAAAGTTTCATCGCTCTAGCACCTTCTGTTCTAAAGATGCAGCACAAAAGGTCAACCATTTCCCATAATGCTTTGCGCACCACGTTCAAAATTTTGCACCGCCACAGAAGAGCATGTGCACACAGAGGGGCTATATATACAAAGTCGAAACCTTAATGAAATGCGTTGGAGTTCCTGTTGGCACTCTTGTCGGAGGATTATCGCTTGATGATCGTGGGTATTACCCCCTTACCCTAACCCTAACCCCCTAACCCTAACCCTTCCCTGTCTTGGACTGAACTGGTTCCCTCCTGTTCTGGAAGGCGTTTTTTGTTTCTTTCCCTTCCTTTCCTGTTTTTTGGGGGGAACTCAGAGGTCCTTTAACATCATTACTGGATAACAAACATTTTTGTGCCAGTTGACACTGACCCTCTTCTCTCTCCCCATATAGAGGCTACCTAAATTTCACAAACTTCAAAAATAAAAAACTGGTTGTTGACTCAGGGACATTGTCATGCCAGGGTCAACTTGGCCCTCTCTTCTCTCTACACAGAGACTCTCTCAGTTATTGCACTGACTCTCGGTCACACATTGACCTATGCATTTTCATGTTGTTCTTATATTGTTCATGTTGATAAGTGATGGTTTTATGATTTTCCACAGCTAGGTAAGTCAAAGTTGTATAATGTTATGTATGCAGATGTGCATGATTACATGTAGGCCCACTTTGATTTATTACAAACTTCATATGAACACATTGACCTGTGCACAACATTCGATGTCCCTATTTTGGACACAATCCCACAATTTCATCACTATTTATAGTACAATACAAGATCAATAACGATATAAATACTAAACTACTTAATTTACATCAAAATACAGTGCAAATCACCACAAATGTGGCTCGTCATGTGGTCATGTTGATTAAAAAATGTATTTCATGTTGTCAATTAAGTACTGATTACAATAATTAAGGTTATAATTTCCTTTAAAAACAAGCTCTTTCATTCTTTAAAATGCTTGATAACTTAATTTATCATGATTGCATTGCACCCATTTTACTTTTTCTACATCTCATACAAGCTAAAATACCATTCATGTACATTAAAAAATGTTTTTCATATTAATCATTCATAAAATGTGTTTCATGTACACTTTTAAGGCTTGTTTACAATTGTATATATATGTATGATTTTTTTTGCGCATATATAGACAAACATGTTCAGGGGAGCTTCCAGTTTTACCCTTCCAGCTTGGCCTTAGGCATTTTATGCCAGTAAAAAGAACAGTTCCTAAAAACCAGCGCTCTTGAACGCAACATTCATTATCGTGAGATCTCATTGATCTCTACGTCGACGCTGGACATAAACAGGAAGCTCTCTCGTGCTTTCTTTGCCTTAGACGCTACTGTGGAGAAATACATTTCTCTTAATGTTGTCGTAACAGCCTGATGAAGACACAAATTGTCGAAACGCGTTGCTGGGAATTTTTTGAAAATAAAATTCTGACAACTGACCATCACGCCTAAGGACTTTTCAGTCAACTTTAGCTATATTTCAGTATAGTTAAGCTTGCTGTTTTTTCCTTGCTATTACGGGCTACAGCAACACATCAACATGGACGATTACTACGAGGACGACTGGGATGAGGAACCCGAGTGGACCACGGTAAAGTACCGCAGGGGCAGACAAATTAACCGTGACCTCGGCAGCACCCGCAGCCGCCACCGGCCCTCTCACGACCAGTACCAATCGGATAGCTACTACGTTAGCGATGAGCCTTTCTACAGTACAGCTAACCAAGCTAATCATGATGCTAACGAACGAGCTTATGATCGTAGATACCCAGTTAGCAGGCCAGCTAACAGTCTGGACCGCAACTATACTCATAATAAACACAATAGTAGCTTTGTTTATCCAGCTAATAGCCGTGACCGCAACTATACTCGTTATCAGAGGACTAATAGCTACGATTATCCAGCTAACGGTAGCTACAACCGGGCTAGCTACGCTGAGGTGATGAAGCCTAGGAGCTACAGCTCCCGATGTCGGCCCTACAACGGCCGCGGTGCCAACAATCACTGCTCCCACTCCAATCGAAGCAACTACGGAGCCTCGAGAGGAAGAGGAACAACTACCGCCGCTAGACTGGCGGTAACAGTTATGGAGCTCAAGGCCAAAGTGGCTCACGCTCACGCGGACAATCCGGACGAGACGAGCCCCGCGGCAGAAACAATGGACTAATCGCAATACCAACAGGTGGGCTAACAATAGGAATTACAACAATAATAACAAAAAGAACGCTAACAATAAGCAGCAACAGCCTCGTCGCGCTGCCCAGCGTCAACAAGACCCTGGTTTCACAGTTAAAACCCATACCATTCATAAGCTTATTAAAGCAGCCCATCACTTGCATAATGTTTCTGCTCGCGATACCCCCAGTGCTATCAGCAAAATTACCAAAATGCTGTGTCAAACTATCAAGCCAGCTGATCCAATGGAATAAACGGCGAAAATGATCTCTGATAATGCTAAAGACTGGGAACACAGCACCATCCAAACCTTACGGAGACATTACACCACAACACTGGCTGGCAACTTGCACTTTTTACTAAGTCTAAACATGGACACTTGGCAGCAGAACTTTGATATCGCGGCCTCATGGACACAAGCTTTTGCCAGAGACTGTCGATTCTGTGTACGCCAGAATAACTCAGGCAATGCTAACACGAGCCCAAACAGACACTAGACCTGCCACACGCCCACATGTTTCTGCCTTCCCAGCTGCTGAGGACAGAGTGGTAGAGATCACTGCAGAGGATGATGAGGCCACAGAACAACCACGCACAATGCTTCAACAAAACTGGTATGATGCGATCACTGCCAGACAGGATGCACCACCTGCCCCTGTTTTGCAATTGCCTCAACGTCCGCCTAGACTACGCCAGCAGGACGCCGGACCGACACGGACACCTCAAACACTGCAGGTGACGGCAGAGGTTCATCGGAGCTCCACGACCCAGGAGCAACAGATGGAGGCTACAGAGCCGGAGGACCTGGACGCCCAGGGGGGGCCCTCTCCCCCACTCTCCATACACCCTTCCTGTCCTATCCCCAATCCATCTTCCCTTTTCCCTTCCTCTCCCACTTCCATCCCCCCCACCTCCCCTATCTCTCTTTCCCTCTCCTCTACCCCCCCTCCCTCCCGGGTGGTCCAGGATCTGACCGACGACGACCCTCCTGCGGCCCAGCCAGCACCCGAAACTAAGTTTCCTGAGCTCACCCTTTTGAGAGAGCGCATCGCAACTCAACTCCAGGGACGCCGGTCCCCTACTGGCACGTCTGAAACCCCTAGGGCCCCTGAAGGCAACCTTCCGAGCCTCACACCTCTGGGAGTTAAAAGTGCCACCTTGGACAGAGGAGCTCCGGCTGGGGAGACCCCACACACGTCCAGGGACTTTGCCACCACACAGGGTAAGTCACCTTTTGGCAACCTGGGCCCTATCGGTGCAACAAAAGTACAAAGCAAACTTTCATTCACATCACCCACAACACAAACACAGTTTTTTCCATTCAAACACCCACAAGTCACAGACAAAATGAACGACTGGTCCTTAACAGCGCACAAGAAATGGTTGTATGTGGGAGACTCCAACCTTGCTAGGTTCCCTTCTTACAAACAAAACCATATTCAAGTGGAAAGCTACCCTGGTGCTACATTCAAGCACGCAGAGGCCCTATTGGCACGCACACCGGTCTCATCTGAGGTGGAAAAACTCATCCTCTCATTCGGCATTAATAATAAATCTCAAAATCCAGAGAGAGTCACTGTCCCACAGATAAAAAGAGCTATCCGAATGGCCAAAATCGCCTATCCGAAAGCTCAGATCTTGATCCCAATTCTCAATTTCTCACGCTCTTTAGCACCTCAAGAGCAAGAGAACTTGAGAGGGATTAATACATTTCTGGAGGGCTATGAGGACCACATACCACCATTGACCAGACTGGGTTTCTCCACTGAAAAAGATCATATCCACTGGACCAAAACCACAGCAGAACAAATGCTTGAGCACTGGTATGTGCATTTAAACAACTTGACCCCTTGAGAACCTCAAAGGTCACGGGGTTAAAAACAATCATCAATCTCTCAAAGTCGTTCATTCTGACTGCTGCACAAACAGATTTACTCAATAAAGGCTTAACTTTCATCCCATCCACCCTGAAACAGACCAACAAGCAGGTAAGAGACACTTTAAGGACTGATTTACAAGACTATCACAGGCATCTCAAATTGGCAGTCTACTATCAGGACAAACCAGAGACTCCTCAATTGCCGTTCATGCCGAAGTCAACCTGGTCACCTCCTCTCCCTTCACTACCGCACGAAGTCTCGCAGCTCATTCAGCTCGACTTAAACACTTTCCAGAATCAATATAAAGTAGGCTGGACTAAGCCCAATTTGTCACGTTTTGAATTGGAAGCACTCGACCAGCTCAGTAACAATGATGACATTGTATTAAAACCAGCGGATAAAGGGAGTGCGGTGGTGATTATGGATAGGGCAGACTACTTGTTTGAGGGTTTTAGACAACTCAATGACTCACACTTCTATACCAAACTGGACCGTCCCATATACAAAGACACAATTCCTGTGGTTAATAAGATTATCACCTCTCTGTATGAGAAAAAATGTATCAACCACAAGCAGAGAAACTTCCTCTTGGGGGAAACAGAGCCTAGGGCTCGCAGCTTTTATTTTTATTACCTAAAGTGCATAAATCTGGAGACAAATGGACTGTCCCTCACAAAATCCCTCCTGGGCGACCGATTGTATCTGACTGTAACAGCGAGACCTATCAGACAGCTAAATTCATAGATCACTACTTGAAACCCTTGTCGGTGCTACATCAAAGCTACATTAAAGATACGTATGACTTTGTAGACAAGATAAAAGCTTTGGAAATCCCTTCCTCAGCTTTTTTATTCTCAATGGACATTTCCAGTCTATATACAAATATTTCCATGCCTGAGGGTCTCGCTGCAGTCAAAACAATCTTCCAAAAGTACCCTGACATCAGGAGACCAGACAAAGAGCTTCTCCAATTATTGGAGATCAATTTAACTAAGAATGACTTTGAGTTTAATGGTCAATTTTTCCTACAAATCTCGGGCACAGCCATGGGCCGTACTTTTGCGCCGTCCTATGCTAACTTATTCATGGCTCAGTGGGAGCAAGGAGCTCTGGCCTCCTGTCCACTTCGTCCTTTGCATTATTTCAGATATTTGGACGATATCTGGGGGGTCTGGGAGTACACTGAGACAGAGTTTTTTCAGTTTCTGGACAGACTGAACCAGTACAGTGACTCCATCACTCTCACAGCTACACTTAGCTCAACCACAATTGACTTTTTGGACACAACGACTTTTAAAGAGATAGAGATAGTCACTCACTGCTTTACAGGTCTAGCTATCATCCTAGACATACTTTCGCAGGCCTTGTCAAATCTCAACTTTTGAGATTCAAGAGAATCTGCACTAGGCAGGAGGACTTTAAAGTAGCGGTTAAGATCCTGTTCTCCTCTCTCCGAAACAGGGGCTACACGGCCACAATGCTGCGAAAGGCTCTTTGAACGTTTGAGGAAACCAAACCCACTTATGTAGAGATCGTTTTAGCCATCGTAGTCACCTACTCGGAGGCCAATGTTCGTTTTGTCCAGAAACTGAAAGATAGCTTTTCTCACTCAGGAGTTGAAACCTTTTTAAAGGGACATAGACTAATTGCAGCTTACAGACGAAACAAAAACTTACAGGACTATTTAGTTAGGTCCAAATTGAGGCCTCTCAATCCTCCAAAAACTAGACGACTAGACAGTTTTTTCAGAGTATATGGGACTGTTCAAAATCAAACTACAAAAGAAGTGTTCAGAACACAAAAGGGTCTTGATGTCCAGACTAAAAACTGTATATATTTGATTAAGTGTTCTAAGTGCTGTTTGCAGTACGTGGGTGAGACATGCAACACACTCCTTTCTCGTTTTACTCAACACAGGTACAACGTCACCAATAAAAAGAACCTCCACACTCCACTCGTGAAACATTTTGTTGAACACGAGTGGTCCAGTGTTAGAGCCACTATCCTCGAATCAAATCCTAATTGGACAATCAAAGTCAGCCGTAAAATTGAGAGGATATGGATTAAAAAACTTGGGACTTTAGTCCCAGGGGGTCTGAACGAGAGATAGGGGCCCTATCCCAGACCTCATTCCCTCACCTTAACCTCTCCTCTTATGTGCCTAACCCTAACCTGGCCTAACCCTAACCCTCCACCCACTTCCCTGACCTTAACCCTCTTTACCTGACCCCTAGCCCTGACCTTTGACCTCTTACCCTAACCATAACCTTTGTTTTGTCTGGACCCCTACCTCTCAGCCCTAAATCTAACCGGACACAGGATAAGTGATAAGTGATAAGTACTTTTGTACTGAGGGGCCCCGATGGGGGGCGGGGGGCCTCCCCGGGTTTCTGATCTCCCCCAGTGGTTTGTGCAATCAAAACCTCGCGGCCTTTGGCGAAGGGGTTTTCTTGTTTTTCCCCTAACCCTAACCCACATATTCCACAGAAAATGTGAAATTTGTCAAACAATTAAAAAAGAATTTCATTTCCTCTGGAGGCAATGATATTTTCTTAAAGGATCGCAGGCTGATTGCAGCCTTTAGAAAAAATAAGAACTTGAGGGATATTCTGGTCAAAGCCAAACTCAGGCCTCTAAAAACCCAGAGGTCCACAGCACAAGGGGATTTTTATAGGAATTATAAGATGGTACAGAATCAGACTTCAAAAGAGGTTTTTTTGACCCAAAGGAACACAACTTTACATCAGAAAAACATTGTTTATTTAATCAGATGCTTACAATGTACCAAACAATATGTGGGAGAATCAGGAAACTCATTGACTAGATTCACCCAACACAGGTACAATATAAATAGACAAAAGAACCTGCATATCCCTTTAGTCCAACACTTTGTGGACCATGGCTGGACCAACCTCAGGGCCACCATCCTAGAGTTCAATCTAGCCTGGTCTGTCCAGCAGCGTAGGAGAATTGAGAGGTCCTGGATCCAAAAACTGGGTACACATTTGCCCAATGGCCTGAATGAGAGGTAGGATAGTGGAGAATTAGCCTGACGCCCATGGTGAGTGCTTCAATGCGCAGAACTTGTCGCAGAGTCTCTACGGCCTTCCGTTCAGGAGGTAGAGACGTTTCGATTACAAAAAGTGATGTAGCTCGGAACCGAAATGTCGTAGAGACAAGTGGGTGGTACCGTAGGAAAGCCCATCATTGAAAATGGGGGGGTAGGTCAAAGTATCATCGCTCTAGCCCCTTCCGTTCTAAAGATGCAGCACAAAAGGTCAACCATTTCCCATAATGCTTTGCGCACTGTGTTCAAAATTTTGCACCGCCACAGAAGAGCATGTGCACAGAGAGGGGCTATATATACAAAGTCAAAAACCTTTATCTAATGTGTTGGAGTTCCTATTGGCACTCTTACTGCTATTGGTACCCCTACCGATATCCAAAATCATGCCTTATCCCTAACCCCCTAACCCTAACCCTTTAAAAACATCCGTAGATTGTGGGGCCCTTAGGTTTTCAGGGAGGGTGTTCCACAGCCTCGGAGCAGCAGATGAAAAGGCCCTATCACCCATGCTGCAGAGCTTGGTTCTGGGGGCTTGGAGGGTGTTTGTGGATGCAGACTGGAGGGTGCGTGAGGAGGTCTGGTGGGTGAGGAGTTCCTGTAGGTAAAGGGGGGCATGTCCATGAAGGCACTGGTGGGTGAGGAGGGAGACCTTATATTCTATTCTGAGTGGGATAGGGAGCCAGTGAAGAGATTTCAGGATGGGGGTGATGTGATCATGCTTGCGCACCCTCATCAGGATCCTGGCAGCACTGTTCTGGATGTATTGTAACCTCTGGATGCTTTTGCCAGATATCCCAATGAGGAATGCATTACAGTAGTCCAGCCTGGAGGAGACAAAGGCATGGACAAGCTTCTCTGCATCTGCCAGGGTGAGTGTTGGATGCAGTTTGGCAATGTCGGTGGTAGAATGATGTCTTACAGAGGTGTTTGATGTTGGTGTCAAAGGTGAGTTGAGGGTCCATTTTAACACCCAAGTTGGTGACAGATGTGGAAAGGGAGATGTTTTGGCCAGAGAAGTGATACTGTTGATGGTGGAAAGGTGGAGCTGATGTGGTGTGCCAACTAAGATGGCTTCTGTTTTGGAACTATTTAGCTGAAGAAAGTTGAGCTTCATCCACACCTCTATCTCCTCCAGGCAGGTAGTCAGTATGGATGTTGGCAGGGGAGCAGAGAAAGTGGGGGTTGTCCTGAGGTAAAGCTGTGTGTCATCAGCATAACAGTGGAATGATATACCATGTCTACTAATTACTTTGCCAAGGGGGAGCATGTAGATGGAGAAAAGGGTGGGGCCCAGCACAGAGCCCTGAGGGACACCGCAGGTGACATTGTGGATGTGTGATTTGGCTTTGCCCAGGGCGACTTGCTCGGTTCTGCCAGTCAGGTATGAAATTAACCAGTTGTGAACATTTTCTAAGAGTCCAATGGTGTTTTGCAAGCGGTGGAGGAGGATGTTGTGGTCTACTGTATCAAATGCAGCTGTTAGGTCCAGGAGGATGAGTAGAGATGGGGAACCAGTATCTGCTGCCATCAGGAGGTCGTTGGTAACCCTGACCAATGCTGTTTCTGTGCTATGGCCAGGGCGAAAACCAGACTGAAACTTTTCAAACAGGTTATTGTGTTTGAGGTGATCATGAAGTTGTACTGTAACTGTTTTTTTCCAGGACCTTTGATAGGAATGGAATATTGGAAATGGGCCTGTAGTTGGAGAGAACTTCTGGATCCAGAGTGGGTTTTTTCAGTAGAGGTCTGATGACAGCAGTTTTTAACGCAGATGGGACATGGCCGACCATGAGGGAGTGATTTATGATCCTGGTGATGAAAGGAGAGACGGCCGAGATGTTGGCCTTCAGCAGGGCTGAAGGGAAAGAGTCCAAGGCACAGGTGGATGGCTTAATTTTTCTGATGATGTTCTCCACTTCTTCCTGTGTGGCATCGGAGAAAAAGCAGAGGGACTGGCCAATCTCAAATGGTGGGTTGGCAGTTGCTAGGGGGAGGACAGCATTTGCAGAGAGGTGTGAGCGGATGTTATTAACTTTTTGTTTGAAAAAAGTGATGTGCATGTTGCACCTCTCATTAGTGGCCTCAGAGCGGGAGAGTGAAGGGGGTTTGAGATGGTGGTTTATTGTTGAAAAAAGTTGTTTGGAGTTACCGGGACTGTTGTTGATGATGGTGGAATAAAACTTGGACTGTGCATCCCTCAGAGCTTCTGCATACACCCTCCTGTGTTCCCTGTATGCCTATTTGTGAACATTCAGTCCAGAGGCCTTGAGCCACCACTCAAGGACACGCCCAGCTGCCTTCATCTTTCGCAGCTCGCAAGTGTACCAGAGGGCTGAGCGCGGGAATGAGACTGACCTGGATGTTAAGGGGGCATGGAGATCCAGAAGACTGCTCAGGGACTGGTTGTAGAAATCCACAGAGTCAGCAATAGAATGGAAGTCGGTATAGCCGGAGGAGAGAAGTTGAAGGTCCAGGGCCAGGGCATCTGCATTGATGTTTTTCAGCTTTCTGAAATGGATCTGTCGCTTTGGTTTGGTGTGTGGGGAAGGAAAGGGGAGCTCCATTGACACGACCTTATGATCTGAAACACCAAGATCATAAACCTGTAGGTTGCTGATGGGGGCGGAGTTAGAGATAACCAAATCAAGTGTGTGTCCCTTGGAATGTGTGGGGACGTCAACATGTTGTTGTAAGTTGAGGGAGTCTAGCAGCTGAAGGAAATCGGCAGCGGGATGACATGATGGGGTGTCGACATGAATATTCATATCTCCCAGGATTATGGTATTGGCAGAGGTAGTACAGAGTGTTGTGAGGAGATCAGACATTTCTGGGATAAAAGCAGAGTTGGGTTTAGGGGGGCAGTAGATAACGAGAACAGTCATGGGAAAGGGGGGCTTACATTTAAATGCAAGACATTCACATGAAGATGTTGCAGGCAGATGGTGGACAACTCCAGGTCCTGTCGGTGAATGACAGCTAGGCCACCACCGCGACCAGTGCTGCGAGGTGCCTGCAAGTAACTGTAACTGGGGGGACAGGCTTCATTTATGGCAGAGTAAACCTCTGGCTGATGCCAGGTTTCCGTCAGACACATGAAGTCAAGTCCTTTTTCTCTGATGTGTTCTTCAATCAGTGTGGATTTATTGTTGATGGATTGTGTGTTAAAAAAAAGTTAAAGAACATTACCTGTGGGGTTCCCCAGGGGTCAGTGTTGGGATCATTGTTGTTTAACTTCCATCCATCTTCGTCCGCTTATCCGGTCTCGGGTCGCGGGGGTAGCTGCTCCAGCAGGGGACCCCAATCTTCCCTTTCCCGAGCCACATTAACCAGCTCTGACTGGGGGATCCCGAGGAGTTCCCAGGCCAGGTTGGAGATATAATCCCTCCACCTAGTCCTGGGTCTTCCCCGAGGCCTCCTCCCAGCTGGACGTGCCTGGAACACCTCCCTAGGGAGGCGCCCAGGGGGCATCCTTACCAGATGCCCGAACCACCTCAACTGGCTCCTTTCGACGCAAAGGAGCAGCGGCTCTACTCCGAGCTCCTCACGGATGACTGAGCTTCTCACCCTATCTCTAAGGGAGACACCAGCCACCCTCCTAAGGAAACCCATTTCGGCCGCTTGTACCCTGGATCTCGTTCTTTCGGTCATGATCCAACCTTCATGACCATAGGTGAAGGTAGGAACGAAAACTGACCGGTAGATCGAGAGCTTTGCCTTCTGGCTCAGCTCTCTTTTCGTCACAACGGTGCGATAAATTGAATGTAATACCGCACCCGCTGCGCCGATTCTCCGACCAATCTCCCGCTCCATTGTTCCCTCACTCGCGAACAAGACTCCAAGGTACTTGAACTCCTTCACTTGGGGTAAGGACTCATTCCCTACCTGGAGAAGGCACTCCATCGGTTTCCTGCTGAGAACCATGGCCTCCGATTTAGAGGTGCTGATCCTCATCCCAGCCGCTTCACACTCGGCTGCGAACCGATCCAGTGAGTGCTGAAGGTCACAGACCGATGATGCCATCAGGACCACATCATCTGCAAAGAGCAGCGATGAGATCCCCAGCCCACCGAACTGCAACCCCTCTCCACCCCGACTACTCCTCGATATCCTGTCCATAAATACTACAAACAGGATTGGTGACAAAACGCAGCCCTGGCGGAGGCCAACTCTCACCTGAAACAAGTCCGACTTACTGCCGAGAACCCGGACACAGCTCTCGCTTTGGTTGTACAGAGATTGGATGGCCCTGAGAAGGGACCCCCTCACCCCATACTCCCGCAGAACCTCCCACAGTATCTCCCGGGGGACCCAGTCATAGGCCTTCTCCAGATCCACAAAGCACATGTAGACCGGTTGGGCATACTCCCAGGCTCCCTCCAGGATCCTTGCGAGAGTAAAGATCTGGTCCGTTGTTCCACGACCAGGACGGAATCCGCATTCTTCCTCTTCAACCTGAGGTTCGACTATCGACCGAACCCTCCTTTCCAGCACCTTGGAGAAGACTTTACCAGGGAGGCTGAGAAGTGTGATACCCCTATAATTCGTACACACCCTCTGGTCCCCCTTTTTGAAAAGGGGAACCACCACCCCGGTCTGCCACTCCTTAGGCACCGTCCCAGACTTCCACGCAATGTTGAAGAGGCGTGTCAACCAAGACAACCCCTCCACACCCAGAGCTTTAAGCATTTCTGGACGGATCTCATCAATCCCTGGGGCTTTGCCACTGTGGAGTTGTTTAACTACCTCAGCAACTTCCACCCGGGAAATTGACGACAATCCCCCATCATCCTCCAGCTCTGCCTCTACCATAGAGGGCGTATTAGTCGGATTTAGGAGTTCCTCAAAGTGCTCCTTCCACTGCCCTATTACCTCCTCAGTTGAGGTCAACAGCGTCCCATCCTTACTGTACACAGCTTGGATGGTTCCCCGCTTCCCCCTCCTGAGGTGGCAAACGGTTTTCCAGAAGCACCTTGGTGCCGACCGAAAGTCCTTCTCCATGTCTTCTCCGAACTTCTCCCACACCCGCTGTTTTGCCTCTTTCACTGCAGAGGCTGCAGCCCTTCGGGCCCTTCGGTACCTTGCCACTGCCTCCGGAGTCCTCTGGGATAACATATCCTGGAAAGACTCCTTCAGACGGACGGCTTCCCTGACCACCGGTGTCCACCACGGTGTTCGTGGGTTACCGCCCCTTGAGGCACCTAAGACCCTAAGACCACAGCTCCTTGCCGCAGCTTCAGCAATGGAAACTTTGAACATTGTCCACTCGGGTTCAATGCCCCCAGCCTCCACAGGGATGCACGAAAAGCTCCACCGAGTGAGTTGAAAGTCTGTCGGACAGGGGCCTCCTCCAGACGTTCCCAATTTACCCGCACTACCCGTTTGGGCTTACCAGGTCTGTCCAGAATCTTCCCCCACCCCCTGACCCAACTCACCACCAGATGGTGATCGGTTGACAGCTCTGCCCCTCTCTTCACCCGAGTGTCCAAAACATATGGCCTCAGATCAGATGAAACGATTATAAAATCGATCATTGACCTTTGGCCTAGGGTGCTCTGGTACCAAGTACACTTATGAGAATCCCTATGTTCGAACATGGTGTTCGTTATAGACAATCCATGACTAGCACAGAAGTCCAACAACAAACAACCACTCTGGTTTAGATCAGGGAGGCCGTTCCTCCCAATCACGCCTCTCCATGTGTCTCCATCATTGCCCACGTGCGCGGTGAAGTCCCCCAGCAGAACTATGGAGTCCCCCACTGGAGCCCCATATAGGACTCCACTCAAGGTCTCCAAAAGGCCGAATACTCTGAACTCTTGTTTGGTGCATATGCACGAACAACAGTCAGAGTTTTCCCCCCCACAACCCGCAGGCGTAGGGAGGCGACCCTCTCGTCCACCGGGGTAAACTCCAACGTAGCGGCGCTCAGCCGGGGGCTTGTGAGTATCCCCACAACCACCCGGCGCCTCACACCCTGGGCAAATCCGGAGAAGAAAAGAGTCCAACCCCTATCCAGGAGTATGGTTCCAGAACCGAGACTGTGCGTAGAGGTAAGCCCCACCAGATCTAACCGGTAGCGTTCCACCTCCCGCACCAGTTCCGGCTCCTTCCCCCACAGAGAGGTGACATTCCACGTCCCCAGAGCCAGCGTCTGCTGCCCGGGTCTGGTCCGTCGAGGCCCCTGACCTTCACTGCCACCCATGTGGCAGCGCACCCGACCCCAGCGGTTCCTCCCACAGGTGGTGGGCCCATGGGATGGAGAGATGGATGCCACGTAGCTTTTTCGGGCTGTGCCCGGCCGGGCTCCGTGGCAAACCCGGCCACCAGACGCTCGCTGACGAGCCCTCCATCTGGGCCTGGCTCCAGACGGGGGCCCCGGGCTTCCTCCGGGCAGGGTCACTCCATCTCTTCCTCGGTCACTCATAGGGTTTTTGAACCATTCTTTGTCTGGCCCCTCACCTGAGACCACTTTGCCTTGGGAGACCCTACCAGGAGCACAAAGCTCCAGACAACACAGCCCTTGTATTTAAAAAGAAACTTATAAGAACAAATTCTAAATATCACTGCATCACAACCAAAGGAGTTAATGTATGGAACAGCTGCAGTGAAGAGATGAAATCATGTACAACAATGAGTAATTTTAAAAGACTATTTAAACTGAATATATTAAATGGATACGAAAAGGACTCGAGGTGATAGTATTGTATGCAGGTTCCTTGGTCTACATATTAAGTCTAGTATGGAGGTGTTATTATTTGATTTGCTATAGATTGATGGAAATAAAGAAGATAGATTGAAAAGAAAAAAGAAAAAAATGTGAATGTGTATGCATGTATGTATGCATCTGTATCTATGTGAATGCATGGGTTTATGTGAACAGTAGGTAGGTAGATTTATAGTGTATGTAAAGATGCATGTATAAGAGAAGCAGCAAATTGTTTTGTATTTAACTAAAGGATAGAAATAGAGAAAGGGGGTAGGACCTGAAAAGTTTGTTATGAACTTCTTCCTACTCCTTTTTGAACATGGGAATTTCTACTTTGAATTACTTACAATAATTTTGGAAGATTATGCTGAGAAGTACATGACCTTATTAAGCTGCCATTTTAATTTTAATTTTATATATGTATGCATGTCTGTATATATATATATATATTTTTATTTTATATATTTCTTTTACATGTTCAAAATAAACTACTACTACTACTACTACTACTACAACCAAACAAATTTTCCTGGCTAGCTACCACACACATATATCATATCTCAGCCAAATTAAATGCTATCAGCAAAGACCTTGAGATCATTTTTCAACATCCCACTACGATGCTCTCTACCAAATGTGGCGAGGATCTGCCTTTAGGGGGCGCTGTAATCAATGTTTATCTGTTTTGGCCAATAACTCAATGCATTTTAATGGTAAATTTGCAATTGCAATATCTCTGCAACAGTAAATGCTATCAACAGGAAACTTGTGATGCTTGTTCGGTATGCCAAATTACCAAATTTGGTAAAGATCGGCCATTAGGGGGCGCTATAGTCAACATCGACTAGTTTGGGCCTTTTTACCCCTTCTGAGGTAGAGCGCGTCATATACAACGCCAAACGGCACTTCTGATTCATAACTTACTAACTTTAAAATTATAAATAGTAGAAACATACAGTTTTTTTGAGCTAAAAGCTAACAGTAGCTCCGTTCTGCTGATGTCTTTGATGTCTTCCTAGCCCTTACAAAAGATTTTGTATCTAGCCTAGAAGTCCAGAGTTTTTGGGGGTTTTTGTGCAATTAATCCATACTGTTACATCCAAGATTGATACACAGTATGTAAGAAATGTAAATAGTTTGTCCTTTATAAATGAGTTATAATGTTCAATATGTTTATGTATAGAACTGTAGATGTATGGCTCGTTCGGCATGCCGCTCTGAGGCTCTGTACCAAATTTGGCAAAAATCGGCCATTAGGGGGCGCTGTATCTAACGTAGACCAGTTTCGGCCCTTCTACTCAATCAATATTAATGGGATATTTGCAGCGGCAGAGTACCGCAGACGCTGCGGCTCACAACTCTCGCTATTCACCAACGTTTGCCACCCCACGTTACGCTTTGGGTCCTGCTTTTGCACGCTCCCCGGGTCATCGGGGGAGACTTGCGCAGCTCCCCGGGGCATCAGGGGCGACTGGCATCGGGTGCTTCGATCCCGTCATAACTGCTTGCAGTTCTAGTTATATTCTATTTCCATTGAAAAATGCTAAGTTGATGTACAAATGATATATATGTTAAATTAGAAGCACAGATACAGATGCAAATCACAGCGGCACAGATACAGGTACACATTTAAAGATACAAATCACCCATAACTAATTGCCACATTACACATTAGACAGACCTGTAGTTATGAGTTGGGGGATTGGGCTGACCAGCTGTAGTAACTCTTGTGTTGTCTGTTGTTAACTTTTTAGAGACTCTCCCTGCAAGGCTCTACAAATACCTAAAATCATGGAATTGATTAACTGGTCTCTCACCGCAATTGACACTGTATTCTCGAGGAGGAGCACTGGTTCGGGTGAGCCAGCATGTCCTGACGGGACGTTTGCTGCGGGGTATACAATGGATGGCTGGGAGAAATGGCGTGTCGTGTGTCTCTCTGCTCTTTCCGTGGAGGACGTTGAGGATATCTACCTATTTGGAACCCTGAAAACTGGAATGTTGCTGATTGGAGGATGCTTCGCTCTGGTTTATCGGAAAATTGGAAAGACTTTGGTAGCTGTCCAAAGCCCAAGGAAGCTGCCTGGCCTGACTGAAGCTGTCGAAAAAGCGATCAGTTCGCAAACTGGAACTATTAATCGCGTGATGGAAAACAACATGGTAATGACCCGCGGCTTGGATACCATCATGAGGAAGGTCATGGATTTGGAAAGAAAAATTGACCAGTTGAACAATTGTACAGTTGGACAATAGAATGAATGTTTAAATTAGAGCAGCCATTCGTGTAGACAAAACAAATTTAATCTTTCAGCTCCCTTATCCTGAATGGCCTTGCCAAGGCCGTTTCTTGAAACAAACAGTCACCCTGTTTGGGCTCTGCAAGCGAGATGCTCTTGGTTCTTCCCCCGTCTTCCCCACTGCCTGCTGATTGTCGTATCGGTTCTGGACTGTTCAAGGGTGTCACCACGGCAACGTGCTGTGTTATCGCTATAACATTCTGCGGACTGGGACACTAGTGGGACTGCCGGGCTGTGCGTTTCTCAGCAGGCCAAACTCCCCCATCCTACCCTCCCCCCAGTCCCACGCCTTCGCCACTAAATGTGCAACTGTACATTTGTTATGTTATGTTATGTTCAGCAGTGCAAATGTACTGTTTGTGTGCTTACGTGCTGAGGTGTTTTTTCCTGTTCCCACACTGTTCTTATCGTTATGAGGATAGTCTGAGAGTTGCTTTTTTTTTTCCCTCTCCTCTCCTCATGTCATGCTGTATTGTCCCTGCGAGAGTTAAGAGAGAGTTGTGATTGTGATGGCGCCGCATATGGCGACTCGGTGTGTCTGTGCGTGTTGCTTTAATGTGACATGCACCTACAACACCAGGACAAATTCCTTGTGTGTGTAAACGTACTTGGCAATAAAGCTTTTTCTGATTCTGATTCTGATTCTGATTCTGATTCTTGGCCAGCTTATAGTCTAGGCTAGCTAAGGCTGTGTGTCAATTTTGGTGTGCACACTGCAGTTGAACTTTTCAAAATGTCCTGTAGGCTAACTTTTTAAGGAGAAAAGGGAAATTAGCGTTATCAGGTTTATGCCAGTTTCTAATACCCACCCCTTCAGGAGACCTACATTTACTGAACAGACAACTCCAATCAGTAACCCTGCGATGGCCCAAGTGGTCCTTGCCACCATTTTCTGTACAATTATGGCGTATTTCCATTACATGGTACCTGCACGACTCGTTTCGAACAGCTGGCTAAACTATTTAAAAATGGTGGGTTTGTTCAGGACACCCCCGTCTGTCGCTTTCATGTCACCTTTTGGTATCACCTCAGCTCGCTTGAAACCTCGACTGAGGTGGTACCTAAAAAAGTACCTGTTAGCAGGTACCAGGTACTTTTTTTCGTAATGGAAAACCAAAAAAGGCGAGTAGAGTCGAGGCGAGTCGAGCAGGTACCATGTAATGGAAAAGCGCCATATGTCCACTTACTGTAAGCCCCACATAGGACAGAGATAACTGCTAAAATAGCAAGATCTATTGTATTGTAGTGGCAACAATGGGGATTGTTTACCACACAATAGAAGTTGATGACAAAGTGCTGCAGAACAGGATGAATGCTGTGAGGTGAGGTTTTCTCACTGTGTCAATGCAGCGTGTGTTTGTGTTGTGTGTATTCCCTGGTTACGGTGGTGGAAAGGTAGGATGTGAGGTGGAAAGGGGGATCGATGAGGCATTTGTTTTGTTTAAGTAAATGATAGTGGTGGACAGGCAACAGCACTCCGTCTTGTGTCCCTAAAGAGATGAAAGACAAATGACTATCAATGTCTTTCATCCCTCTCTCTCTATCTCTGTCTCTGGGACTGGCACCCATGGTGTCATGGTGTGCTGCAAGGCTGGGAGCCAGAGAGGTAGAATGTAATAGCATTCACTGTGTGTGTGTGTGTGTGTGTGTGTGTGTGTGTGTGTGTGTGTGTGTGTGTGTGTGTGTTTGTGTGTGTGTGTTTGTCTGTGTATATGTGTGTGTGTGTGTGTGTGTGTGTGTATCTTTAAGCTAATCATTTGAACTGTTTAGTCAGTAGGCCGACTTTTAGCTATTTATTTCTACCATTCATTACTTCGCTATATGTTTAAACATCTGTGTTGAGCTGTTTTAGCTGATATATTTGTATCATTATTTTGATATCCACAATATTTCTAAGTACCGTCTGGCAACAGCAGAAATACCCCTTGCTGGGGAATCACTGCAGGTGTTGTATCAAAGACTGTTCACCCGTAGATATGTGTTTCCTGATACTTGTGATCTAATTGGAGATGAACAGCCATTCAGAATTGATCTCTAATTGTCCAATTGGTTTGTTTTGTGGCACACTTGTAATGCTGTGAAAATTTGAGCAAGAGTTGAGCGAGCACAGAGTGAAGATGTTGAGAGTGAGGGAGACATGACCGCAGCGCAGCAGCGTCTACCGGTGGTAAGGTCATTTCACTGATGCCACCTATAGTTTGTGCTTCATGAGCCTTCTTTTCACAGGTCTGTCCCTCACTGGCAGAGCAGTCAGACACAGGTGACATGGTCATTAGCTGATTAGAAAGATCAAAGCCTCAGAGATCAAAGGGGTCTCCTCTCTATTTACAAACATGTTAACTGATAAGACAGACAGCTTGTGCAGTTCTCCTAACCATGATGCAGCAGTTTTTCCTCCTGATGTCAAAAGCTGCATTTTCTTCTGCTGAACTCTAACAAAACAGAGATCCTGTTATATTATATAATATGGCAACCACCAATTGCAGTTAATAATAAAGTTTCTTGAGATGAGCCAAATAGTGCAGTTTGAAACAAGCTGGTAACTTCATCATAACAGGGGACTTTTATTGTGAAGAATTTATAGTAAATTAAACTGTTTTACACTAGCTGCTTTGATCACTCAGGCTCACATGGCGAGCTGTGTACACAGTGCTGGCAATGTGATACACAGATGGCCTGGCAGAATGTCCCAGCCCATAATCACACATGTACTGTATGATAATACATCCAAAACAATGTAGTTCTGCTCACATTTCAGTAGGCAGTCCTTAATGTGGCTCAGGACACATACACGTCCACAAACGTTTGAAATGTTTATTATAACAGCAGAAGATGTTGGCAGCCAGACTTCAACCTTATTACTCAAAAAGTAAAAAGTTACTTCAAAGACCTTACTTTCATTGAAAGTACATTTCAGTAAACTTCAGGTCATATATAAACGTACAATCCATCTGTGTTTCCCTTGCCTTAATTTATATTATACTCTTTTTTGAACATGCTTGTGATTAATGCATTTCGTCTTGCAGCTTTTTCAATGCGTTCAGCCACCTTCTTTTCACCCAATGTATTTCACCTCTCAGCTCTTTAGGGTGATGCTTTTTTTATTCTGTGCAATGGATATGTCTGATAATAATACAAAGTATTTATTTTTTCAACCTTTTCAGTCAGTTCATTTGAGATTCCACTTTTATTACAGTATAGCTTCCAGGTTATTTAGCAATGTATTTAAGCTCTTAGCTTATTTAGGTAACTAGTACAGTGCCCGTTGAAAATGTGCCTGTTTGGAACGGGCCGATTGCTTGGCTTGTAGTATTGCTGGTTATAGTATTCTCCAAAACCAAATTGTAACCCAAAATTACTTACAGAAGGACCCCAAACCACTTAATATGCAACTCCACTGTATAACCTATAGTGTAGGCTACTTCTACATTAGAGGAAGACATTGTACTACTATATTTAGGCTACCTGACAGAGAACGCGGCAGATTCAGCTGGACTCCAGACACATTTAAGCTATTAATCCAGTTTATCTTTAGCAATTTAGCTGTTCAGCATTCACAAGCATTTTCTGCAAGAAATGCATTTTCTAGTTTTTATATGGTTCTCGATTTCAGTTTGCTTTAATGCTATTATTGCTTTTTTGTAACATTTCCGGACTTACTATCCCGGGTCTGTTTGTGTTTAAATTATTACATTCTTACATCAAGCACTGGTTTAAAGCAAACACACAACTACAGTTTAGTTTCAGTTAGATTTATTAAGCCGAGGTAGTGATGTTATGTTCTGTGCCGAGGCTTCGAAGCGTGTGTCAAGAAATCCCGGAGGTTTTCCGTGAAGCATGTATCGAGGCTTGTAATGTTGAAGACAAATGACGTCATCGATAACATCCGAAGCCTCACTGACCAGGCATACAATGTGACTGGTTCATGAAGTGGTTCAAATCTACACAGTTTTATTATACATCTATGATCTAAACACGCACATTCACGGCCCTCAGCTCAGTTGAACCATTGCCACATATCCGTTTTAGAATAGCCTACTAAAATTGCCCCTCCTGCTATTATATTATAAGGATTAAAGATTGATTTACACACGTTTGATAGCCACATTCCTCTCAAGGAAATCCGTTTATTATACACATGGTGTATGTTAATTATATTATACCACCAGAAAATACACACTATATTGATATAAATGGATTACATGGAAGTCTTTACTGGCGCAATAATAAGTCAGAAACGATCTCTATTGACCAACAGGTGGTATTGCACCATCACTAGGTGTAGGTTCGAACAGTTAATTGTTTGTTTCTGCATACTCACCCGTTCTTTGTTCCTCTGTCTGGTCACCATGCAGGAATTTTTGCCGTTCGCACAGCAGCTGTGTTGTTTTTCTAAAGATTAATATTATTATTTTTCTTCTCTGCCTAAAACTCTGACTACAGCCTAAACGTACATGGTGGGGGGTTGCCATTTTCAGGACTGGTCCAAAACTCCGCAAGGACCTCAGGCGCCACAATTGACCCACTTCCACCACTAGGTGGCGCTATAGCAGAAAAAAACGCGTTTGGCCCTATAACTCCCACACCGTACACCGGATATTCAAAATCCATACATATACGCATTCCCTGGATCTAACGGAATCATGTAATATAGGACACGCCCATTTCCGCCTAGACTTTTATGCGTGAAAAATCACGATTTCTCAAAAACCTACTTTTTGGATCTCCTCCTAGAACGTGCGACGGATCTGCACGAAACTTGGAATGTAGCATCTCCAGATGGGCCTAACAAAAAGTTAATAAAAAGAATTTCGATAGAATCAAAATTGCGCATATTACGCACAAACAAATTTGTGTAGCTAACTATGAAAACACCAACTTTGCCATATCTCGGCCAAAATCAATGCTATCAATGCCAATCTTTAGATTCCTGTTTAACATGAGCCTCTAGAGGTCCCACACGCGTTTTACAAAAAATGGTCACTAGGGGGTGCTACAAGTACAAAAAGTTTATATCTCATGAACCGCTCATCCGATTTTTTTGATGGCTACCATCTAGGGCCACTCCTGAGGCCAACCCTAGTGTAGAGTCAAAGTGGGCATGGCCTATGGGACCCAAGTCTGAATTTACTACTTACACTAATGTTAATTTACAGGGTAGATGGACAATGGGTCATGGACCACACCTACCAAAAATTACACATGTGGACCACTAGGCGGCGCTATAATGGTTGGAATGGAATTCAAGAAGTCTGCCGTCCTATCATTTTTGACACTCTGGCTATGCTACACCACAGATTGTCTTTTGCTTTTGTTCCTGCAATTTTTCTTTTGGTAACTTTAAAGGTAGAATAAGAAATGAGTATCGGCTTACTGTTTGTAAACACATGGGGTACGTCCCAAAGCCCTTAAATTGCATCCCAGTCTCCTCCACTTGCCTCCCTTCCTAGCGTCTTAGTCGAGGAAATCATCGGAGGAGAGAGGCAACGAGCAAATGTGTTTTAGAGGGATGAGACGTCCTTTCCTCTGAAGCATAATATCAATTTGTCAGCTGTTTGGGTGGAGTTAGCAACCCCTTCAGCTGCACAGCTTCCGGGAAGGCTGCTCTTGTGTGTAGCTATAGCCCCCTCAATGATCCCTCCTCGATGCTCGGTCCTCGATGACAAAATAAGAGCTTTGAGACGGCCTTCACCGAAGAGGGACAGAACAACTTCCAGTTCAGCTGAGGACCGAGGAGTCGAGGAGCTATCAGATAAGGGGGATGAGATTCAGCCAGTGTTCAAAGTTGGCTCCTCCTCCCCGGCTCAATGGCCAGAGAGAGATAGAGAGAGAGAGCGCAGCAGTGGTCGAGCGAGCTAGAGAGTGAATGAAGAGAGGGAGCACCGAACAAATCAGTAGTCAGAAGAATTATAGTCTATTTTTTCATTGTCTCGCAGTGGTTATGTTCTGAAGCAAAATAAACCCACACCTCCACGGGAAGGTGCCTCATTGCCAGATTATGAGTGAATGCAGAGCTTAATCCCATACCAGATAGCAATTTATCTTTGGCCCAAATGTGGCCCACATATGCAGTTCTCTTATGGCTCACATTTGGCCTTGAATGACGGTGCTGACCTCAGGTGAGTGTGGCTCCCGAAACTCAGCCACAGGTCCCCCTAATGTGGCCCAAATGTGGACCACATATGCAGTTCTCTTATGGCCCACGTTTGGCCTTGAATGATGGCGCTGACCTCAGGTGAGTGTGGCGGCCAAAACTCAACCACAGGTCCCCCTAATGTGGCCCAAATGTGGCCCACATATGCAGTTCTCTTATGGCCCACAGTTGGCCTTGAATGACAATGCTGACCTCAGGTGAGTGTGGCGGCCAAAACTCAACCACAGGTCCCCCTAATGTGGCCAACATATGTAGTTCTCTTATGGCCCACATTTGGTCTTGAATGACGGCGTTGACTCTGCCAAAACTCAGCCACAAGTCCCCCAAATGTGGGCCAGATCTTTGGCCCAAATGTGGCCCACATTTGCCGTTCTCTTATGGCCCACATTTGGCCTTGACTCAGGGTGAGTGTGGCAGCCGAAACTCACAGGTTCCCCAAATATGGGCCATATGTCTGGTGTGTTGTGGATCAGGTGTGGGCAAAATCGTGGACAGAGGAATTTACCACAGCTTCACCTTAAATGGGCCAGGCATCTCATGGGCCAGACAAACCAGATCAGGGCCATACCATAAGTTTACCCTACATCACCATATATATGGCATGTTGTGGGCCAAATTGTGGCCAGAGGAATTTACCACAGCTACACTAGTTTTGCATTACCAACACACCTAGCCCAACAAGGCTCTAATGGGTTCTTCCCTGGCCTATGCCCCATCCCACCACCAACTCTGGTGCAGTTTGGTTCAGTAATCCTGCTGACAAACTTGCAGACCAGCAAAGGTTGTTACTGTGGTAGTTTGAAATGTAACAGACTACAGATAACTAGTTACCCAGTTTAAAATGTAACCATTTTAATTACTTTATCAAAGTAATTAAATTTATTACATCTGATGACTTTTTGATTAGTATTCTAACATGTTTCAAACTGGGCTATACAGCTGAATAACAGTGAATTTAAACCAGGCAGTTTAAAACTCACAGTAGTACCAACATAGTCAGACTTATAAAAATGCAATGCAATATCTACATAAAGCTACATATAAGCTTTTTAATCGAAAATAATATTTTCAGATGTAACCCCATTGTAATCATCAATATTTGATAAGTAACTCTAAATTAATTACATTTTTCCTCAGTGACTCTAGCACCTAAACATTTATTTTGTAATGTAATTACATGTAACTTGTTACATGCAGTTTCTTGCTCCCAAACACTGGTCTATATAAACACAGTGAACCAGCAGCTATCAGGGCGTGGCGGCTGACTGATGTGCATTCGCAGACCCAAACAGTTTAGAATGTAACCACAAGTTCTGTGGCTACAATTTACAAATGTTCCCTAAATACCTCAATTGCCTCGGTTACTGCAGTAAGGAAAATCAGACAGGTGTATGGTAAAAGTTAGCTTGAAAATGAAGTGTTTAGGCAGCTTGGACTGAATTTTGTAATGCTTTTTATTTGCATATGTGCTCCTCATACATTTAACAGTTAGACTGATCCTGGCTGGTTTCTGTCTCAATTTCTCTGGCTGTTTCTGTCTTTTTAACTCTGTAACTTTGGAGCTTGTTTCAAGCTACAAATTGCCTTGAACCTTTTCAAACTCAAATGTGGGCCTGTGTTGAGAATACCTGACCAATTTGGTGTTCCTAGCTTCATGTTTAGGCTAAGCGTGCTCAGTATTATAGTTGTGACATTTTAAGTAAAAAGGAACTTGTATTAAACACATACCAATATTGAACAACATTTGAAAACACACTAAAAGTAAATTAATCTTAACATCTACTAAATAGAACATCTAATAAAAAAAGGAATCTTAAAGTACTAAAAACGAACATGTTACAATACAAAATGAATCTGAACCAATCTATAAAACACAATAAACAACTATTTACGTGTGTGTATGTGTGTGTGTGTGTGTGTGTGTGAGAGAGAGAGTCTGTGTGTCTAAGGCTTCTGGGCTGCACCCGATACACTGCCCTTCTCGCCCTCTCCGAAATCTTTTTAGACAGGTGGAGTTGAGCCTCGAGCGCAGTCTGCGCCACCATCAGCCTGCCATACTGGCTTGTCCTGAGGGCCTTCTCTGGTGTCTGTTGAGGAAAACACAAAACACAGAGTGAGGTCTGGTGTAACAGACATAAAATGGACTGAGTCTTTAAAGTACATATCTTAGAGTTTTACTTACATTTTGCAGCCTCGCCATAAACTCCCTCTGCTCTTCCAGTCCTGAGGTCCCTGACTCCAGGTAGGGGACAGAGGTTTCGTCCTCGGAACTGGAGGAGGACTCAGACTTGCAGGACCTCTTCCTGGTGGTGGAGGAGGAGGCTTCTGGTGACTCTGGTGATGGCACGGTGGGGGTGACGGCCTGGTGGAAATGCTCCCTCATCCTCTTTGACTGGCCCACGTTCAGGCTGAGGGCTTAGAAGCAGTCAGCTGTGGCTGTGTTGTGGCACACAAGGTGGCCACCATCTTCCGCTGCTCGGCAGGCAGGTTGTTCTTGGCCTTAAAACAGTAGAAGAGAAAACATTGCTACTGTTAGTTAAGCCAGCAGAGTTTTAATGAAAGCCAGCATGAACAGATGAGTGACTGAGGAGAACTCACATGAGCAGACACAGTGGTCCTCAGGTCGGTGAAATTGGGGGACCCTTTAAGGCCCATCTCCGCCCACGCTACCTGCAGGTGGTGCAAGAAGTTTTAGCATGGGCCCTTCCCAACCATGAAAAAAAACAGCTGGTTCGGTGGCTTGCTGGCCGCCCACAGCTGCAGCCACCTCTCCAGCCTGTGAAACTTGTCAGTCTCCAAGAAGATTTGGGCGGCCCCAAATTACAATTGTCTTGTGTTCCCTGACACAGAAAACGGACAGACTCTTTCAGAGGAAACAATAACAAAAACAACAGACTCACAAGCAGTGATGACAACAGGACACGAGTCGAGATTTTAATACTTACAGAGATCACAAACCCCTCATCGCCAGGCTTGTGCACCTCTGCGGCCTCCCAAACCCGGAGGTTACTGAGTACCCCCGGGCGATGACCGTAATGGAGGCTGTTAAGGCCGCAAAGTAGCCGTAAAAACAGTACCGCAGCGACTGTGTGTGGTTCTCCTCCAGGTTGTCTGAAGGGAGAGAAGACAAAAAGTATTTCAGCACACGGAGGGGAGTATAAACACACACAAAGACACATCACTTTGCACGGCAGGCTTCCGTTGGAGATG